>NW_010307531.1:0-737 GCF_000700745.2 Antrostomus carolinensis | reverse complement strand
CATCCTGCTAATGCTTATATTCCAAAAGAGTAGGAAGAATTCCCAGGATATTAATTGCTCCTAGCTGAATTGTGAATGAAATTAGGACCTTCAGTTTTCAAAAAACTTTTATTAATTCTACTGTAATTTCAATTGAAAAGCATAGTGTAATAGAATTGACTGGAGTTCCATATGATTTTTTTTTTTGCTAAAGTTTCTTCTTATCCAACAAGAATCTCCATTTAAACAAATAATTTTAAAATACCTATGTGATTAAACAGTGCCTACTCTGTCAATATAGTCCAATAGGTAAAGCAGAGAGACACAGAAGACCTTAATGTTTTTCTTAGTTCAGGCTTGAGCCCACAGGATGTCTTTGGGCTATTTTCCTCTCTGAATCAGCTTTCTCACCTACTGGAATTTATAGTGCCCTTCTTTTGCGAAATTGTTACAAATCTAAAAGGGAAAGGTATTATGTAATATTATGTAAATGACAATTATCTAGTTACAATATTATTCAAAGGGTTAAAGTCACAGAACCACATTTCAGACTTATATTTGTAGTCCAGCTCCTATCAATCTACCATTCATTTTCCAATCTCATGTACAAACTAGATGATCTGGAGGTATTTCCCAAAAACTATGAACATGTGTGATGAAATATGCTGCAGTATTTCTCACACTGGCTATGTTTTGAATCAGGAGGATTCAAAGGAGACCACACAAAATGGAGAATGAGAAGATGGCTGATGACAACC
>NW_010307530.1:943-1299 GCF_000700745.2 Antrostomus carolinensis | reverse complement strand
TGAGCCACCCTGCCCGGTGGGTATTAGCAGTACAATGGCTCTCTAACAAAACCTCTGAACCTATCATTACCATTCCTGTGGGACCCGGAAAATATCAGTAGAATTTCTTATTGACACTGGGGCCCAAATGTTGGTAATAACTAATGAGACGGCACAGATTCAGGGTATAAAACCCAGCCAACATCATGTTATATTCACCAGAATTGATGGTGTGATAAAAAAGAATGTCCCACTGCAAAAATCACCTCGTGGTTACCCAGCGAACGGAGATGAAATGGAGCAGAGGTACTAGTTGGTGCTGCACAGACTAACCTTTTGGCATTTGATATACTGCGTGGGCAGATGTGGAAATTCCC
>NW_010307530.1:0-928 GCF_000700745.2 Antrostomus carolinensis | reverse complement strand
GAGTTTTGCAGGACATGGAGGGAAATCAGGCACAATGAGATAGAGTTATTAGAAACATATATACCGTGACCTCCCTCTGAAATGGTCAGTGTTCGGCAATAACCAGTGCTTGCAGCGGCACTCACAGGGATTGATGGAGTGGTAACAGAATTAGAGAAAAGAGACATTATAAAAAGGGCTCATTCACCTCAGAATTCACCCGTGTGGCCCGTAAAGAAGCCGACTGGACAGTGGCGTTTTACGGTAGACTGCCGACTGTTAAATGCCAACACTGCCCCTTTAACTGCTGCAGTCCCGAGCAGTGCTGAGATAGTGACACTGATTCAAGGAGCCACACATCCCTAGGTGGCTGCTTTAGGTGTCAAGGACATGTTTTTCATGATTCCTCTCCAGGAGCAGGACAAAGTACAGTTTGCTTGGAAAGGAGTCCAATATACTTTTAACAGACTTCCACAAGGATATAAACACTCCCTTACAATTGCTCTCAATACATTAGCCAGAGTTTTGACTGAGATTCTTTTTTCATCTGACAACATAGTATGGCAGTATAGTGATGATATGCTTATAGGGGGAAACAACACTTCACTGTTGGAAGTGGGCTTGGAAATTCCAGTCTCCAAAGTGTCAGGGACTGGCACAGGAAGTTAAATTCCTGGGAGTCTGGTGGATTAATGGAGCTGCTTCTATCCCGTGGGACACCCTGGAAAACATGGAACAGGGACAAAGCCCGTCTAATGTAAAGGAATTACAATAAATCCTTGAACTTCAGGTTATTGGTGTAAACATATTCCTCTTTTTCCATCTTTGCTCGACCCTGTTAAAAAGGGAAAATCCTGGGAGTGGACTGAACAAAGTACAAATGTATTAGAATTGTTGATAAAAGAACTGAGACTATTACAACAACTCAGTCCTATACACCCCACTGACC
>NW_010307529.1:0-10408 GCF_000700745.2 Antrostomus carolinensis | reverse complement strand
AGTTAGTCTGGTGATATGGAGTTGGAGTAAAGTGATTTTATTTTATATATATAATTTAAAAGGAGAAAAGCTCTTTGGTGCAAAGTGCCATTCTTGTGCTCTTCTCTGCTGGTGGAGGCACCAAACCTGGTTCCCCGCGGGGTAGGTACCCTGCAGCAATAGCAAATGGCTGGCAGGACAGATTGAAAACTTGAAAGGAGTAACAAATCTCTTGGGACATCAAAGGCCACGCTTTGTTGGCCAGCCTGCCTGCTTGGAGCTTCATTGCAGCAATGAAAATAAAATTAAGATCTTCCTGCCCTAAAAACACAGCCCCCTTCTCTCCTCCAAAGCTGGACAACAATGTGTTCGTTAGTAGCAAAGCCCCAAATTAATGCTGCTTGTAGCTGAGTTTTTCACTTTCTGGCTGAGATGTGGGAGGAATTGGGGAGTGATGGGGAAGCACCATCCCAGGAGATGGGAGATTTGTCATGATGGTGCTCCCTGGACATCGCTGTTCCCATAGACCAAGGACTGCTCCTCAGGGGAGGCTGGTGGCAGGATGGGCTGATGGGGCTTCTCTTTATTTTTAACTTTTTTTCCCCTCTTTCTTTTTTTTAAATTACAAAAGGGTCTTATGTATTGTCAGAAGTTTCCTGGTTTGACTAATGAAAAAGAAAAAGGATATAGAAAAATGGGAAAAATAATTTACTCTTTGCTCTCTCTTTTGGTTTATGTGACACCCCAAATCCTTGTTTTGCTCAAAGAAGGAGCAACTTCTACTAAAACAAAATGTTTATTGTTATTATGATGAAAACCTTCTAAATCAGCCCTATGACTGAAGAATGCTCTGTGTGAGCATCATCCTTCAAGCCAAGAGCAGCATCTGACAGCTTAATTGATTGATTAAAAATGTTTTTGTTCTCTTTATCGTGATACAATACAGAAAGGAGGGCACGATGGCTACTCACCCTCTGTTTTGAGGTGACTTCATGGCAAGTGCTTTATCTAAAAGTGGTTAGTTTTGAAGAAAATACATTTAAAACAGAGTTAGGACTGTATCAGCAGAGTGTGGTTCTTCCCTGAACAAGCCTGTGTGTGAGCAGCGAGGAAGGGAAGGAGGGTTGCTTGCCATTGCCACCTACCTGTGCAATTTTATTAGTACAGTAAATGTAGCAAAATACGGTTGTGTTAACTCTGCTGGTTGTGTTGCCACAACTCCGCTGATGGGCCATTCCCAAGGCAGCAGTGTGGTAAACAGACCTGCTCAGAATGATTTTTATATAGCAAAAATGTCTTTTACCCAGTTACTCCTCACTCTCCAACTAAAACATGGGCCTGGCTTGTTTTAGGAGGTGATGACAAGCAGATAAAATGGAATTAGAGCCTCAGCTTGAGTGTGGGCAGGGCTGCAGTGCTGCCTTTCATAGTTTCTCACTGGGGCAGTTTGTGTTGTAATGCTGATGCTCCAGCTGCTGGGAGGTTGTTGGCGGGAGATGAGGATTAGCAGGTCTCTGAACTCTTTGGATGTGGACTTAGACCTGTGTGAGCATCCTGCTCTGTGGACTTCAGCCTGCTCGTGCAGCCGCTCTGCCTGAGGTGCCCATGGGAAGCATTACACGTCAAGAAACCTGGTTAGAAAGTGGGTGTTGGGGTGAAACTGCTGCTGCTTTTTTGGGCTGTAAAAGAACCACATGAGCACCATTTAGATTAATACCATTTGTTGCATTTCCCCCCCATTTTCTAATGGGCTGTGACAAGTCGGTGTCCTGGTGGATGCTTTGGAGCTGCACGAGTGGGCCGGGGATGAGTTGTTGGTGCTCAGCTGTGCTGACTGTTATCCAGGAGCTCTGCAACCAGGAGAGTGAGTGAGGGGGTTGGAAAACGTGGGAAGATGCCTTCCCTGTGGCTCCCTGTCAGCCCGTGGTGCTTGGCCAGGCACCAGCCTGTCCCCTGGCATGGCTCAGTGTGACAAGATCTCGGGGTCTCTCCTGTCTTCACAGGAGCTGGTCCCGGAGTTAGAAACTTTGTACCTGTGTTGGGCAGGATTTACCTCACTTCAGCTTCCTGCTGTGGGATCCTGTTCTTTTTCCATGCTGTTAAGAAGCTTTTGGTGATCAGAACCAGATCCAGTTTGCTTGTGTCCCGTGGAAAGCTGAGGTGCCATCACCGTGGATGCACAGGCTGTCGGTGTGACATGCAGGTACATTATCTCGCTGGGCTTTGGGTTCCTGCAAGCCCTGGACACAACCTGCTGCAATATGTCCTGTTTGTGTGTTGATCATGTTCAAGTCATGAGCTGCAGCCATGTTCCGGTGCTTGTGTTGGGACTGGCTATGAGCCACCTTGCTCCTGGCCCCACAGCATCACCTGCTGCACATTCAGTTACTGTCCCAGCTGTCAAATGTTCAATACTACAGCTTGGTCCTGTGTCCCGGCTGGTTTTCTCAGTGCTGATTTGGAAAATTCGTTCATATCACTGATTTAAAAGAAAAAAAAAAAGTTTGAGTGGAATTTATGACTTTCTAGGATCCGTTACTCAGCCTGGTTTTACTTATCCTGGATCATGTTGATTCTGGGTACATGTTGATTGTATCCCCTGTCATGATAAGCTGCTCCAAGAGGCTGCCCAGAAACCCCCATACATGACACGAGTGTGATGCCTTTCTGAACCAAGCCTGCACCCTCACAGAAAGTGTTATTAGAGCTGTTCAAGAAAAACTACTTGCTGTTCTGCCCATAAACTGAACGCAAACAGGACTCTTCCTCATTTTGGGTGCTGGAGCCACAGCACTCTGCCAAGGGTTTGCCTTGACTTTGTGCAGCCTTTCCTGGTGTTGGTGCTGTAGGGACTGAGCTGGGGTTTGGGGGACATGGCTCAGTGGTGGGAGTGGGTGCTGCTGCCCTGGGTGCCCTGGGCTGTGTCTGGGCACTTGCCCATGGCTATCGGGGAATTACCGGGGCTGCAGGAGAAGCGGGTGCTGTGCAGGAGGGAAGAGAAATGGGCACAGGAGTGAACAAGGAAAAGCTGTGTGCAGCAGATGAGGCACTGAGCTGTGGGAGACTGATTTTCTCTGAAGGGCTCCTGGTCCCCTGCCCCAGCACATTTTCCGGACAGTTTTAGTCCAAAAATCTTCATCCTCCTGGTTTTCCATTCGCCACATGAGGGCAGGCTGTTTCTAAATAAAATACAGTGAGAAATCCCCTCCAGCTCACACAGCTGATCATCTCCAGCCCAAACCTCCTTCTTGCTGGGCTCAGCCCCCCGTTCCGGAGCTCAGCCCCCCCCAGGCCAAGGGGGCTGCGGTGGCTGAGGACAAACACACTCGTAGCATCTGTGCTGCAAAGTCCACCTGACTGCTATAATCACCCCTGCCCAAGGGAACCGCTCCAGCTTTTGCTCTGTCTCACTGCTTCCTTACCCCTCTGGGCAAACTCCATTTACTCTAATGGCATTAGTTCTGCATAATAAATGCCTTTTCTCATCGTGCTGCTGCTGTGCCAGCTGCAGGTTAGTGGCGTTTGCTCACTCTGGTACCCACATCCCGCTGGTGCAGGGATGCTCTGGGCAGTGTCACGGTGCTGCCATCCAGCCCCACGGGGATTTACTGCTGCGGTCTCACCCGACTTCACAGCTTCCACCCGCTGGCTGCTGCTGCTTAAGTTAAGACAGCTTCCAGGGATTTTACAGAGGACAGAGTTAACTGGAATTTGTCTGATAGTTGTTAAGGCTGCAGAGGATTTGCTACTCTAAGATTTCTGACTCAAGTTTATTCCTCTCCTTAACGTTTTTTTTTTTGTTTGTTTGGATGGAAATATAGCTTGCAAGAAGTAACAACAAATGCCCAATGGGAATATATGGTTTTAAGAAAAAAGCAATATGGATTTGTCAGTGTAGCAAATAATATGGTTTTAAGACTCCTGGACTTAAACCCAAGGCAAGGATGCTTGGGGTGCCAAAGGAGGATGCTGAAGGCTTTGTGGTGGGTGTCCTGGGCAGGAGCACAGGGAGTGAGAGTGGGGCAGGGGCAGCCCTGTGAGTGGCTCCAAGGAAAGTTCTCAGAGATGTTCCTCTCCAAAGACCTCTTCAGCTGCACTAACAAAGTGCTTTGCTCTTGCAGGCAGTGTGAGCAGGCAGGCTGCAATTTATGGGTCTGAGGAAATACTGCTTGCAGTCTAGTGTTAGATTAGCCAGTGTCTGTCAATGTGTTATTAGAAGTGTCAGGACAACAAGAAATGCGGATAAAGCTCAAGCCCCACAAGTGGAGTCATGCAATTGCTGGTGAGGAAAAGCCTACCAGATATTATTAGTCTTAAAATGTCAGAAATGTCATAGTGACCACAATAAAACAGAAGTTACTGTCAGTGATCTTGAGAACAATGCAGTCAGGAGATGTGATGGGAAACCCCTCAGTGTGGCTGTGTCCTGCTCACCAAGGGCTCGAATAAATCTGTTGCCTTTTGCAGGTTTTTCAAAACTTCACTTGGAAAAAGCAAAACCAAAAAACCCCACAAACCAGACAAACCCCAAAACCCAGAGGTGGCTGCTGGGGGAAGTGTCCAAGAAGACACTGGTGTTTGGAGCCCTGGCTGTCCTTGCTGAGTGAGTTTGTGCCATCCTGCTCCTGCTGCTCATAACCCGGTTTCTCCCCAGACCCTGCCTGCACTCGGGGCTGTGCCTGTAGAGCTGCCAGCACCATGTTGGCTTTAAATCAAAGTTGATTGTCTGAGCCAGCTCCTCCTAGATATGCTTCCTATTTGCTTGTCCTCCTGTGTGAAGCATTTGAGAGGACACCTTGGCTCCATTCAAAGATGGAGCATCTTCACCCCATTTTCAGTACTGGAGCCCTGAGGACTAACCTCATTAGCCACATTAAAGTGTCCAAGGAGACAGACCAGCTAATTTAAGCATTTAAAAAAAAAAATGTAGATGCGTGACCATGGGGAGTGTAAAACCAAGGAATTTTCTGTATTTATTGCTTTCCAAACAGGCCATTATTGCTAACATGCCTCCCCTTTGATGACTGGCTTTAGTGACCATCTTTTAACACTGCCTTGTAGTGGTTAAATACAGTAACTTCCCTTTAGATCAAAAAATCTATGGCACCAATGTCCTTGAGTACTTTGGGATTTGGCCTGTGTTCAGACCAATTCATAAAACGCAGCTCAAAAACTCGCTTAGTGCCAAGTCTGTGGTGCTTTGGCTTGTTTTAGCCAAGATGGATGGAAGAGATTTCACAAATCCTGTCAATGCCGTGCTGCTGGGGTGAGCTGCTGCCCGGGTTGGTGCCTCCCAGGGTTGTGGGGAGCATGGGGGAGACCTGGGAGCCCCTCACAGCCCTGCAGACTGGGCGAGCTGCCCAGCCCTGCTCCTGGCTGGGACTGAGCAGTGCAGAAGGATTTGGGTGTCTTGCCCAAAATGCATCACTATTTGCTTTTTTTTCAGGCTGGCTTTGGCTGCCGCGTTTGCTGTCTGCCAGGCTGTTGGCTGCTTGTTGGTGGTGTGGAGAAGCTGTGAATGGCAAAGCTCCTGCTGGGATCTCTCTCTGCGTGCTGAGCCTGGGGACACTCTCACTTTCCAGCTATTAGCTTCTATAGGGTCTCACCTTGTCTCCAGCATCGTACCCTCGTGAAATGGGGAGATCTTTCACTTAGAAGACATCAAACCATGATCACAAGAGGTTCTAGGCTTGGACATCCAGCCTGCTTCATAATCAGAGGAAGTAAAAGGTGAAATCATTGAATAAACCTTTGTAAAAGACTTCAGACTTATAATTAAATACTGAGCTAGCCTTGGTTTGTTCTGCTATATCACAGTGAAGCTCTTGCAAGTTGTAAAGGATGGTCTGAGGTCTCCATGGTAGTTATAGACTCTGTGAAGTCTGTGAGCGATGCCTTTATAAACTGTAGCAATATAGATAGGGCAATCCCTGAGCTGGCAGCTGCAGCTATGGGCTCTCTGTCCTTGGAATACAACTGCCCAGAGCAGAGCCTGATCCTGTTATGGATAGTTGCTCTCTTTAACTCAAACCATGAAGCTCAGTATGGTTTTGTCCAAGTGCATCCCGGTGTGGCGTTACGCTACCGTATGCTTAAAAGCTACAAGTGGTGTTAATTTAATCGTTATGATGTGTTTCCACAACAGATGTTGACATTTCACTATTGTCCCAGAATTAAATGTCAAGTTATTTCCGTTCAAAACTACCATTTAAATGTTCAGGGATTCCATCTGCAGCTGTATTTATAGCTGAGTGCCTGCCTGCTAAACCAGCATTTCTAAGCAGGTTTGTAAATGGGCTGCGGTGAGTTCGTGTGTACTAGAGAGCTGCCTAAGTTAATTAATTCCCTTTCCAGACATTATAACCTATACAAACGGGGCAGCTGGAGGGGTAAATTTTCTCTGAAATCAGTAATTATGCACATTGTGGGACTAACTTTTGGATTTCTGCTGTTGTTGCAACCTGGAAAACAGAAGCAGTGTTCAAGAAAGAGCAAATGGGAGATGTGAATGATCCAAACACGACAGATACGTGATTAATCTGCAGCAAATCATAATTCAAAATCCAGTGCAAAAACACTGGCAGAGCTTTTAATTTTGCACCTCTTCTCACTGCTTGCGTTGTTTTAATCTCTAGCTATGTCTCTGAAACCACTTTCCGTGCTCTCAGCAGCTATTGAAGCGCTTTGCTTTCAGCTGAGGGGTCAGGTAAATATCTCCATGCATCACCGAGCCAACACGCGTGCCACGTGCTCAGCATTCGCCCTCCGATACCGAGTGCTGCAAACCATCTCATCAGATGCCAGCTCTTCTCTGCTCAGCTGTGGAATATTTTTTCAGAGCACCTTGCCCTGCTGCCTGGCTGAGGAGTAAATGCTAGTGAGTGATTTAGGGGAGATGATACAGCAGGGAGGTGGGATGGAGGGGATTTCTTCTACAGCCCTTGACCTGCTCTGACCGCTCAGCCCCTGGCATCATTGTGTTGGTGACAGGGAAGATCTGCTGAGTGGCTTCAGGTGGTGCCAGCGATGGCAAAGCTGTCACACTTCAGGATTTAGAGGAAACAAAGATCTGGATGATGTTAACGCTGTGCTCGATCGCTTTAGCTGCTGTAGGGTGTGCATAGCCCATGGTTTGGCAATATTTTCTGCCAGGCTTTAGCTGCTGTAGGGTGTGCATAGCCCATGATTTGGCTATGTTTTCTGCCAGGATGATCTCCTCCTTGCATTCCCTGCAGAGAAACCCTGGGAAGTGCAGCTGGAGCCACTGTTTTGCAGGACACGTGTAGTGGAGGAAGGAGGGCTGCGTTTTGGAGCATGGGAAGCTGAGGGAAGGTAAACCCTGGGTTCTCCATCTCATAACATCTTCAGATTGAATCCAGATGCCTCTAGATCAATAGGGATGGGCAAGGGGGAGATGCAGTGGTGGGTAATTTGAAGTTGTGTTGTACAGGAGAGCAGATAATCCACCAACTGCTTCTGATCCTGGAAATTATGAATTAACGTCTCCCCCAAATAAGGCTTCAGATGATTACAAATACTTCCAGAAAAGAGGCAAGCCTCCTCAGCTGGTCTCAGCCCAACAGTGCCTTGAAATCACTTGCAGCTCAGCCAGTTGACACCTGCCATTGTCTTGGGCCCTGGGGCTGCCTTTTAAATCATAAAGCAGAAAATGTTCCTTTTTTTGGGAGGTGGCAGCTTGCTGGGATTGTGCTGCCTTCAGCTCTAGAAGGAATTGTTGAGATTATCAGTCAGAAGCACAGAAAGTCCCTGTTTCTGGAGAGTCTGAACATGAACAAAGATAGGTAATAAGAAATAATTTGAGGAGGTTTTATTATTATTATATTTAGTGGTAGGGTTGTCTCTTTAATGCTTTATATGTTTTTTCCACACTAGATTGGTGATCTTATATTACACAGTAAAAAGCTATGAGTTTTCTCAAAAGATTGTCAATTTTCTTCCCAAATTGCTAAATTACATTTTCTATTTTATGGGAATGCTCTTTCATTTGTACAAAATCCTGTGCTCAGATGGTTAGGCCAATCTCATCATGCAAGACTATTAGGTGAACTAATTGGATCTGTCTTACTCGTACATTTCTATCAGGAATATCTAATAAATGTGGAAATCCATTTGGAAATGAAGGCAGCATCTTCCTGTTCTCAGGACCTGGGAGATTCCTGGTATTTCAGCTGCAGTTGAGAGCAGCCAGCGGGAATTAGCTGCTCTCCCCTTGGCAGCTTTGTCAAAACCTTTTTCCAAGGTATGAACCTTACCACCTTCATAATTGTCAGAAGTTGCTAAATGATGCAGTTTTTCTGTGGTATTTAATCGATGCTAATCCTGGGAAGATGCAGGGACATCTCTCGCACGCTCCATTTGGGCTGTCATCGAGGTAGGTGTGAGGGTGACCTCAGCACTGTAATTGCTGATCCTCTTCAGCGTACTTATGAATTTATCTCCTCACTCTCCCAGCAAAGCAGAGAAAAACCATTATCCCCATGTTGCGAATGGAGAGGTGTGGGAGCAAGGCAGTGAAGGAGCTCCCAAGGTCGACCAATCTGAAGGTATTTGAGATGGAGCTACCATGCTCTAAATCCCAGCAGTTAAGTGTTCATCTCTGCTTGCACATCTTCCCTCCTGTAACGCTGCACGGCTGATCCTTAACATACACAAGCCCATCGGTGACTCCTTTTGTACTGATGTTTTTCATTTCCAAGACTCCTGCCTGGATTCAGATGGGGGTTTGCACACAGATGTACATCTAATGAGGTCGCTTTGTCGTTTGGAGTGAAGTCATTTTGTTGAATGGGTCCCAAGAGGTCGGATGCTGCTGGCCAGTTTGCAGTGCATTCGTGCTGTACTCGTGGTGGGGCCCAGGACCCCTGTGTGGCAGGATTTCTGTTTAGCCCCGATGTCCTGCGAGTGAGAATCAGTCTGCATTCCCGCAGCACTCAGTAATGCCTCGTATGGCAGCAGGTCTGCAGGACAAAGAGAACCTTTCATGCGTTTGCAAGATGGTTGCACTGGCAGAGTACGCTGGTATCGGTCCAATGCTTTGTATCATGCAAAGATGAGATATTTTGCTTTTAAACTGAATGAACTTTCTCGTTGAATCAGAATCTTGCTTTCCAGGGGAAGTTAAACCAAAGCCACCCACACCTACCCAGTGAGTACTAAATGCTGCTCACTGGCAGCACTGGGATAGTTCAATATAGTGCCCAGCAATTCTCATTTGTGAGAGCAGTTTCTAGTAGAGCCAAACCTCTTTCTCCCTTAGTTCTTCCTGCTCACTCTTGCCCAGGCCATTGCGTGCTTCACTCTGCCAAAATCAGCAGGATGTTTATTGCTGGCCTCAGAGAAGGTGCAACCAGAGAAAGAGGGGCACAGGGAGGAAAAGTCACTTGGCTTTAAGCATGTATTGTTTAAATTATTCAGTTCTTCCTAAAACAGCTCATTGAATAATACATCACGGTCACTTTTATTTCTAAATGCTTGCACTTATACTGAGGTTAAAATGAAGTCCTAAAATGCCACTTGTGCTCGGGTTCCTCTGGAGATGCCCACTGAGCAGTGCCTCAGTCTCACCAGCTCCTCTCCCCCTCTTTCAAGGCTCTGGGTCCTGTGTTTGGGCAGTGCCAGCTCCCAAGTGCTGCCTGGTTTTGTCCCCCTCACCTTTGGGACCACGAGAATGATTTTAACAACCCCAAAGCACTAAAAATAACAAGCTCAGGCTTGTTTCTATTTGCTTTCTCCATTGCTGGCCAAGCCCTCTGGAGTAATTTGTCAGCAGCCTTATTCCTTCTTCATTAAAGTGGAGTTTTGACCTAATTGCACTAATCCCCGAGCTTGTGGAAAACCTTTGAAGTGCCCTACACCAGAGTCACAAAATGGAGCAGTGATGGAGCCCAGCAGCTTGCTCTCCCTTTCTTTCCCATCCTGTCCCTGAAACATGGACACACAGAGAGATTTTGACATTTGAGCTACACTTGTAGCTCAGGTGTGGGTTTTAGTTTTATTTAAAGGAGGAGGGGAGTCAGGAGTAACTAGCTCTACTTACCTGCTTCTCAATTTCTGCTTAATGTTTAATAGTAATAATATAAACAAAACCCCAACCCCCTGAAGAGCTGTTTGAGAGACCTGACATTTATGCATTGTGTGCAGGAATGATTCAGCATTTAAAACCAAAATAAATCTCTTCATGTAAAGTGGTTCATTATTCTCACTGATTGGAAATGAGACAAATGTGAACGTCTAGTGAGGCTTCTTCTAAAAGAAAACTTCCTTTCTGTCAATATGCTGTTCTTTTCCACGGAGGGGTGAAGTTTCCTCTGAAACCTGGCTGAGCATCCAGCAGGATAATTAGTTGTTTGGGAAATGCCTTAAAATGTGCAAGTGTTAAAGCTCATGGGGTTTTTATTATTATTATTAT
>NW_010307528.1:6086-12324 GCF_000700745.2 Antrostomus carolinensis | reverse complement strand
CGGCGCCCCGGGGGCAACGGGGCTGCAAAACCCCCAGGCATCAAGGAAACTGTTCCCCGGGAAAGCGGGACACTCTTGTTTGTTGTCGTCGTTTTTACTGTACCGAGCAAAATATAAAAAGACGTCATTTATTTCCTATTCCTTACAGTCATGTCATGAGAAGAAAATAAGGTGTTTTGGTAGCGTTTAGGGATTAGACAAAATTAGATGCTGGGAGTCAGCCCAGTTCAGGGTGTGATCGCAGGCCTGGCCTGGCTACTGCTTCTGTCTTTGCCAAGAAGTGCATTCCTGGCTGTTGTACTTGTCCCAGGCTCCACCAGTCAGCACTGCTACCTCTTGCTCAGACTGGCATCAGCCGTATCCCTCTGTGCACCTCAGAGCACACTCTGCTTCTTCCTGCCATTGCCAAGTGACAGAGGTGTCAAAACCACTTTTTCCAAGCAGTGCCAGAAAAAGTGAGCTTCCCTCCTCTCAACCCCGTCTCTGGGGTGCACTGGAAGGATTCTGCAGTCCAGACCAGCATATGGCCCAGCTTCAGAGAGGAGCAAAGATCACTTCATCCCTATGGCATAAAGGTTAGGACAAGCTTGGAGGGAGACTAGGCGGTTTGATCTCTCCATCATCATCATAAGGTTGAAATCAAATTTCACATGCTGTAACCACTCATCTGTGGCTAAGTGGCCTGTCCCACCCTAACGACCATCCTTCCCTCCTTCATCAGTCACATGTCAAAGAAGAGACATGGATTTCTCCCTGCAGAGTGTTCTGGGCACTGGATCTGGGTGGTAGGGACTAGCTTGGACCAGTTACCTGAGCTCTGGATTATAGTGCTGGGCATTTGCCATTGCCAGCAGGTAAAACTGCCTTTTTCATGGTGACCATGGTAATCAGGCACCTAAAACCCAGGCATTACAGCTCTTGTTAGTAAGACCCTAAATCCTTCTTGGATGCAGCACTTAAACTAGTTGTATTGCAGTCAAAGATTGTCATTTACTTTGGAGCAAGCAGAACAGATTCCATTCCAGCTCCCATGTAAATTTGAATTTATAAAGAGTGTCCTCAAGGTGGCCAAACTCTGGTTGCAGTTGGTAAGAGGAAAGGCAGCTCAGCATGGGGTTGCTGGAGGTGACATGCTGTGTCATTTCTTAGCTGTGCTGCAAGTGTCTCTGCACCCGCCTCACTGCTTCTCATCTGTTTGGTGAGGGCGTGTGGATCCACTGTGCTGTATGCTTTGCAGTACAGAGGAAGGAGCACAGTTCCACTGTGGTGAGCTGCAGATTCACAATTCAAGGCATAAGACCAGGAATTACTTATAAGTCCTGGTGCTTTTTTTTTTTTTCCTAATGATGCAATAATTATTATTATTATTTTTTTCACTTTTCCTTGGTCTTCAGGAGTTCTGTCACTATTAGACTATTAGATGTTTTGTTATATTGTGCTTGTACCAGCTGGTCCCCCTGTACTATGTGCTGTACAACCAGGATGTTTACAGTCTTGGCTCACCATTGCATCTGTTGCAACCCGAGTATTGTCTTGACTATATGTAACCAATGTTCATTCAGTTTTCTAGGCTCTGATTCTATGTGACCTTGATCAGTTCCTTACAGTCAAGCATAGCTTGGGTAAAACATTTTATTCATGCCAATGGACTAGTGTGGTAGGAAATGCAGGCAATGGATGATCAGGCCCTTGGTCTCTGTTATATTCCACCAATTGCCCTCCTGCCTACCTCTTTAGTACTCTCCTTGCTTCTTTTGTTCCTGGATGCATAGAAGTCCTGCATTGCTCTTAGATAATGCATGTTTCTTCTTTCCCAGTTCTGGGTACTTAATTCAGATGCAGATCCTACTGAAGCCAGTCCCAAATTCCTGAGTCGAATTTAGTTTTGCTGGTCATCAAAGACTGAATCACTGAAAATGTACTCAGCTTAAAATGAATTATTTCTGAGGCCTAGAAGACCCTACGTGATGTAAGATATGAAAGAGAAAAGGAGTTGAAGGGGCAGAAGTATGTGGGTTTGGGATTAAGGGAAAGGAATTTGGGCCTAATCTGTTAAAAATCCTGATTGATTTGACATGAAGGCCAGTCACAGGGTGCTGGCAGAGTGTGTGGGGACATCAGTACCTCTGCGACTCTGAATGAAGGTGCTTTATGTATGTGGGCAAGAGTCCTTGTTGAGGAGTTAAAAGTTTGATAAAGGAGGAGGAATTACACAACCTGGAGAGTCTTCATTTGCCCTTTGAGAGGAAGTTTTTAGCTCTTTGCCAGAGTTCTCCCATTTCCAAGAAAACCCCTTAGAGATTTTCCCCCCAAAACCCCCCAAGAGATTTTCTGCAAGTGTTAAGAATTACTTATCTAAATAAAGGTTTGCAGACTTAGGGTTTTTTTAATTATGGCAGCTGTTGGCTTCTTTTTTGGACACTGATGAAGTGCTCACATATCCTCATGAACAGCAACTGGAATTTCTTGAGGACTTGACCTTGTCCCGTTTTCTTTCCTTACCACTTCCTTTTGTAGCTTTCCATGGAAAGCCCTCCCACACTGGGTTTCTCTGTCTCTTTCCCATACCTGGGACTATATATCTTTTCCTCCTCTCTTAATTTTCCAAAATCTCAAGGGGGATTATATGACAGTTGAGCAATGTTTTATCCTGGGGTTGCTTCAATGCACAGCTTGTACAAATTGTGTATAGGGTGATCCAAGCCATTCTTTGTTAAATAATCCATTGGAAATATTGTTTCAGATTGTCTGATTCTGAGTGTTGCACAATATTATATAAAATGAAGTAACAAGTAGTGTAACTGTAAAACACAAATCACTTGGAAACTGAAACAAATGCAATATCCTATTGTTTCAGGACGCTTGCAATTTTACAGGCATTCATATGTCTCTGGAGTTTGACTCCAGTCTCAACAGTTTTAAGTCAGGAAAATCACCATTGAAACAGTCTGATCACAATCAGAATTAGAACCTGTAAACCTCTGTGTTTACAACAGTTCACCCAGATTATATTTACACTGCAGTCCAGCATGATGTGGAGTTACCACTACACTTCAAGTAGTTTCGGATTCAGGAGCAGAAGATCTGCACCAGGCGTTCAGTCCAGACACAGTGCTACCCTGGGGCATCCAGCTCCACAGCCACCATCCGTGCTTGCTGCTCTGCACCATAGAGATGTCCCTGCTTGCTTGGGCTTATCTGCGTGATACTGAGTTGCTCAGTGTTAAGACTAACCTCAGCCTGGGGTACCATGAGTGTGGGTGATAATGAAGTCATGTCTGATGCAGGTTCCTGGTTTTGCTCAGTTTGGCAGCTTTCCTGTCATGCCAAGAATGAGATGTAAGCCAAATACAAGGACCCACATCCTCAGTGCTACCCAGAGTGTCAAGCATGCATAGCAGCTGGCTGCAGCTCCCTCATTCAGGGCTATTGATTTAGGCCACTCACTGTGGCCTAAAATAAAGCATTTGGGGTATGCTTTTTAAAACATATGTATTTGTGGTTACATATTGCATTCTTCACCTTCATAAACTTGCAGCTTTCCTTGAACTTCCACTCTTCCCTGCATTCCCACTGACTTCCCAGCTCACATTTTCAATTCTCCCTTGCTGTTGAAAAGCCTAAATTGGACTCCTAATGCTGAGCCAAATTCCCCCAGCTGCTGCAGGAAGGCAAAAATCCCTCCCAGCTCTTGAATACCTGAGCTCAGTGCTAGTCTGAATTGCAGCCTCTCCGTCTGTTTGCATTTTCCATCTTACTTGCAAGTTAAAGGCGTACATTGGGGTCTGCTTCTACACAGGTAACACACAGGTATGATTACAGAAAATGAGGACATAGTGTTATACTTAATTCCGGCATCAACCTTGATTATGAAACTCTTTTAATTTTGCATTGCCAAATTCCTACAACGTTTCTTTCCAAAGTTTGCTGTCTTTTCTTGCCAGTATTAGATGAAACCACACAGCTAAGTCTTCCATGAGAGGCAAACTCAGAGCTGATCCCTTTTGGGAAGCCTTTTTAAACTGTATTCTGCTATGAGGCAAAAGAGCAAAATCTAATTTACACACTGTTGGGCACTCCTCCGTGGTGTATTGTGTGTGTCTTTGTATTTATACTATACAAATGCTCTTTATTTAAGTACTCTGAAAGAAGTACTCTGCAGAAGACTGATGAAATGACAACATTTAGGAAAGTTTAGACACTGCTCAAGATGTGCATTATTATATCTGTCCTCAGCATGTGGTGTGTGGGCAAACTGTTGTGCCTGCTCACTCTCCCTCTTTAGCAAAGGGGTTCCCTGGGGCATCTGGCAGCTTTGCATCTTCACACTATTTCTGAGGGTTGCAGGACCGAGAGCTGTGTTGCTGAGATCCATCTTTGTTTTGAAGTATGAAAACTTTATAGGCTGTATGATGTGCTAGGTCACTCCAAAGCTTAAAAATGATAACATTGCTTAGGGACAATACTGTTAAAATGTTAACAAGCAGTAATGTATTTCTCTTTGTTTTCCAGACTTTGTTGGGTCTTGTATTGTTAGTGGTGATACAAAATTTGTAGTGCAATGGTTTTGGACTGAACATTTATAAAAATTACAGTGTAAACCATGGATTTTGGGGGGGATAGAAAATTTCAGACCAGATGATTAAAGTTGGACAAAGTTATAAGTAGTGTAGGACTTGAAGTTTCCAGCTAAGGGATCTCTGTGCAAGTGGACACCATGACTCTTCTGCACACAGAGAGAATACAATGAAGCACGGATGAAATGAATAAACTTACAGTTCTTTGATGAAAACATGGATTTTCCTATCTGGTGCCCTAGGTGTCCTAGCCATTGATTAGGCCAGCCTATGAATGTTCAGCTCGTCACTTCCCAAGCAATA
Source organism: Antrostomus carolinensis (assembly GCF_000700745.2). Classification (NCBI taxonomy): domain Eukaryota; kingdom Metazoa; phylum Chordata; class Aves; order Caprimulgiformes; family Caprimulgidae; genus Antrostomus; species Antrostomus carolinensis. Next base: position 7,444 of record NW_010307528.1, on the reverse strand, counting down.
ACTTTCCACAACACAAATATTGGTCATTTGGGTTCTTCAGTTTGTATTGCATGTGTACCATTCTTTGGTGCCTTGACAGCAGAAAAACTCGTCAAAATGTTAAAGTAGACAACACAATTTGAATCTAGAAGCCTCTGGAGCAATCCAAGTTGAAGTTCAGAATTCTCCTTCCTTTGGAGAATAAACCTGGTTGGGGAGTGGAGATGCAGGTCTGATCTAGGTAAGGGAGCTTCACAGAGATGTGAGCGTTACTTTGTCCTCTGTTATGATGCCTCCAATCTTGGTGCTTAAGGAGGTTCTTGGACTGGGCTGCAAACATCTAAAGGCACTTCAGGAAGTGATGCCAGGGGTCTAGTATAGTGTGTGTACATATACTTTTATATATATATATATATGCTTTCTCTTTTGGAGTCAGACTAGGACTGTTGCTGAAGCATAGTGCCAAGTGCAAAAGGTAGCTCTTGGCTAAGTGTGCTCATTCAGTGTTTTCACAGGGCTGGCCCCGTGTCTCTCCCTTGTTTGGGCTTCAGTTCGAACTTCTGAAAAGCCTGTTCTGCTTACCAGCATATTCAAACAGATACACCAAACTTGCTTGTGCTATGAGGCATGGACTCCATAGGGTCTGGCATAACTTCTTGTCCAAAGGATTGAAATTTTATAATGGGTAATTTTCAGTGTTTTTAAAAAAATATTATCCTTAGTACTGCTCCTTTCAAGTTTTCAGGTTCTCTGAGAGCGGAAGTGGTGCTGGGCACAAACTGATTGTCGCAATGGCAGCTGAACCAAACTTGAACACAGTAATTTGTTTATCATGAGACCTTTCCCTAGCTTTTGATTGTGAAGAGACAGGCTTTTCACTGGGGTTTCCCAAAGGAGATTCATATCACAAACCTAAGAAATTCCATGTCAGTTGAGGAGTTGCTTGTAAATGTCACCCCTTGGATAGCCCTGCTCAAACTAGCCAGGGAAAATGCTCACCCCTGTATTGGGTTTGTGTAGCAAAGTTTTGGTAGTGGGGGAGGGGGGCATAGGGGTGGCTTCTGTGAGAAGCTGCCAGAAGCTTCCCTCATGTCTGACACAGCCAATGCCAGCTGGCTACAAGACTGACCTGCCGCTGGCCAAGGCCGAGGCCATCAGGAACGCCTCTGTGATAACAAAATTAAGAAAAAAAGGGGAAGAGAAAAAAAAGTTGCACACTTTGCAGCTAGAGAGAGGAGTGAGAAGATGTAAGAGAAACAATCCTTGCAGACACCAAGGCCAGAGAAGAGGGAGGGGGAGAAGGTGCTCCAGGCACCAGAGCAGAAAGTCCCCCACAACTTGTGGTGAAGACCACGGTGAGGCAGGCTGTCCCCCTGCAG
>NW_010307528.1:0-5840 GCF_000700745.2 Antrostomus carolinensis | reverse complement strand
ATTGGAGAAGTTCGTGGAGGACTGTCTCCTGTGAGAGGGACCCCACGCTGGTGCGGGAGAAGGAGTCCTCCCCCTGAGGAGGAAGGAGCAGCAGAGATGATGTGTGATGAACCAACCCCAACCCCCATCCCTTGTCCCCCTGTGCCACTGGGGGGGAGGAGGTGGAAATCAGGAGAGAAGTTAAGCCCGGGGAGAAAAGAGGGGTGGGGGGAGGTGTTTTAAGATTTGGGTTTATTTCTCGTTATCCTTTTGTCTGATTGGTAATAAATTAAAACTCATTTTCTCCCCCAAGTCAAGTCTGTTTTTCCCATGCCAGTAATTGGTGAGTGATTTCTCTCTGTCTTTATCTCAACCCACCAGGCTTTCATTATATTTTTCTCCCCCCTGCCCAGTTGAGGAGGGGGAGTGATAGAGTGGGCTTTGGTGAGCATCTGCCATCCAGCCAGGGTCAACCCACCACAACCCCCTTCTCCCTTCCATTACTGCAAGTCAATCAGATGGTGAATAGTGTTTGTGAAGAAGCTACAGAGTGATAGATTTTCCACCAGAAACAGTGGTTCTGGCTGCATTGCTGAAGTATCCTGTCAGATGGAAATGTGTGAATCCAAACCAGGACCTTCAGTGATTTGGTTGCTGAAGTTCAGCTGAGGAAACATCTGCACATCCTGCTGCAGCAGAGCATTTTTGGCTTCCTCTGCTCTGTTGTGCAAGGGTTTGGTATATTTGCCTCCAGCAGTAACTGCATTTCAGTGGTAAATGAAATTACTCAAATACTAGGGGCTGGGATGTATGTGGGTAATACTCGAGCCTATAAAATTATTCATGCTCTTCCCTGGGGTATGGGAAATGGCAGTTGTTTATTTGCACATATTTTTATTTGAAGAAAGACTTGGAGAAAGTCTATTCAAGCCAAGGGAATAAGGGAAACTCCCTTTGTGGTATCTGTGGTCAACGATGGAATATTTAGCTTAGGAGATTTTTATAGTATTCCATGTAAGGACTACGATCTTCATCAAGACACTTGATTCCTCCTGTAAGACAAATAATAAAGATTTCCCCTAGCCCTCAGTAAATTCAACAGGGAGAGAAAACACTCTTTGACACATATAGATTGCTCCTAGCATTTGGAAGCAAACCCAAGGAAGTGTCTGTTTCTGAGCCATTCAGGTCTTCTAACCTTCAGCAGTGGCAGATCAAAGACCATGAGGGAAACAAACTGCAGGTGCCAGTCAGGGCAGGTTTCATCTTGTCACAGCGCTCTGGGAAGAGGCATTTGCTAATGTCTGTTAATCTCATGGCACGCCAAGGGAGAAAGGCAGAAAAAAATTGCCATAAATTCTTCCCTTTCCCAAGCAGCCCACACCCAGGCTCAGGGTGGCTGCACGAAGGCTTGCTGGCTGCCTCCAGAAGGGAGAGCAGTGTGGGGGCCCGTGCCCAGCCTGGGGCGGCAGGGTGGATTTGGGGTCACCCTGCAGGTGAAGCAGCCACAGAAGCAGCATTGCACTGGAGGTGCACCCTCATGGTGAAGGGGAAAGCAGCAGTAGCTGAGACTGTGAGAGCAAAAATCTTCCATAGAAGAAAACCCAAATCCCATCTTGGCTGCTGTCCTCTCCCATAGAAACATTCCCACTCACCAGTCAAGGAGGAAGCGTAAAATGCTGTGTGGCACCTTGGGGAAGAGGTAGCAGCAGTGGAGGTAACCAGGTGCTTTATCAGATGCAGGGAAAGGGCAGGATTAGGCACAGCTCCGGGTGCTCTAGGGGATGGCTTTGGCCAAAAGCCAAGTTTGCCCCTGTCTTTCTTTTGAGGTGTAAATGGCATGCAAGCAGGCTCCTCTCAGTGGCTTCCCTGTGAAGATAAATAACCTGATTCCCCGGTTATTATCCCCCTGCTCTCCTCCCCTTCCCTCTGACTGACTTTGATTATTGTAACTTTACATGCACTCTTAATTTGCGTGCAGGCAAGTACAAAGGCACAACCGGATATACCTGTTATTTGCCAATGACCTGAAAGAGTATAGTTTATGTTAAGCCTTGGGTTATGGTAAGGTTTGCACGCGATTCCTCAATATACATGCTGCAGGCAACTGATGGATGGAGGTAATGGAGGGTGGAGGAAAGTTTTAAAGTGACAGAATTTGATTTGGTTGCTAGTTAATCTACCAGCCATCTAAAGGCCTATAGCGCAATTGTGTGTAGAGCCCAAGTCTTGCCCTCTCTTCAGGCAAGGAATGTACGATCCCATTATCCGGGCTGTAGTTTGCTCATGGCTGATCCTGCAACTGATCTCATGAAAGCTTTATGAAAATTAGGCAAAAAAGGTGAGTAGGATATTTACACCACTCTGTTTGTATGTACTCTGGCATGGCAGGGAGAAGACTGGAGGTGGAGGAGGAAGCTACAAATGAGATGATTCGTGGCAACTGAATCAGTTGCCGAGTCAGTGCCAAATGTGCAGGGGTGCAGCACTACTGAGGTGTGGGGGTCTGTGATGGAGAGGGCACCCACATTTTGTTGCATGGGTCTCAGCCCCCTGGACGGCTTGAAGAGATTTCATTTGACCTAGCCTACGCTGGCAAGATTTAAAGAATGTCTACCACTCATAGGTTGCCTGGTCTTGCAGGAGTGAAAGAGAGAGTATTTAGTCTAATAGTTACAGCAGAAGACTACAAGGACATGTGGGGCCCAGTGCTGAGCCTGCACATTGACTTTCTCACCCTTGAAAGTAACCACAGAGAAAGCCTAGTAGGATTTTTTTAAAAATCCATGTCAGTGATTCCACAACAAATTAGCTGGGTCTTCAAGCAGAAAGGAAGTGTTTTTATCTGCCCAGCAAGTAAATTAACCTTGAGGTCTGAAACTTGAGTGGTTTTATTTCTGGTATGTATCTTAACCCAGTGTTAAAGGCTGCACCAAATGAATTAATTAGAAATTTCGTTTGAAGGTTCAGGAAAGGGAAAGGATCCCATTAATTCTCATCACCACCTCTTATCTCCAGGAAAGTGAAAACAACTTGAATTAAATGCAGTTTTATGGGACTTGTGGGACAAACTTTGGTACTCACATTTCCCTCAGAGAGAGCAGGACAAGGTACAGAGAGTCAAGTGCTACTCTTACAAGTGAGGCCATCTTACAATGATTGCTACGATAACAGAAACAAGATGGACCTATTGTTACAAGAGTGCTGCGTAAGGTTATGTTTCTGGACATAAACACATTTAATGTTTTCTGTGCCTCAGCTTCCCTGTAAAATTGGGAGTGTTAATAGTATGTGAATCCACCTAGTATCCATTCTACTGTTCTCTACCTTGTTAAGATAGACCTTGTACAGCCAACATCCAGGAAAATGATGTTTAAATTTGTGGGATAGCAATTGAGGGACTGAGTTTTTAGCCCCCTTTTTAAGTTAAAAAAACAACGTTGCCTTCTGTCTTCACAAGCCTACAGTACAGCAGGCAACCATGGTCCACTTTTGAGAGGCATTTATCTGAAACAGTCTTGAAAATATATCTGTTCTCTTTTCTCCTCTCTGCTCTGCAATTTCTTGCTTCCTGTTTGCATCCCTCCAGCTTATCTGCCCTTTCGAGGAACTGGTTTTATTTTAAAAACTCTTCCTTATTAGTTTACTGTTTACCATTTTATTTTTTTTTTCCAGTTCTAAGCATCCAAATAGCACTTTTGCATATCTTCATTGTTATTCTTCCCCATTTGTCTTGATACTTTGCCTGAGTGTAGAAAACTCACATCTAATAGCAGCTTCTCAGAGGTCATAAACTCTTAAACACATGGTTGGTCTTTGCATGATCAGTATGTTTCTGAAAGCTAAAATGTATGTACAGACTTGTTCTCATGAAGGAAGGTTTTGGTTTGGTTTTTTTTAAAGTCACATATAGCAGTCCACAGCCTGATTTTTAAATAAGTTTACAAACTTATCTGGTGTTGCTGTACGTACCAATGCACAAAACAAACCCTTAAAGTGTTGTGCACTCAAAAACTTGAAAGAGGGTAAAACTGTCTGCTCCATCCCCAAAATAAAACATTCACAACAGCAAACCCTGTTGTGACAGGGTTAAACAGTCAGGAAAGGGTTACAGGCTGCCTGCTTGTCACTTGATTCAGCGGGGGCTTAGATGAAGATGTGTGCCCTTTTTCTGGCATGGAAAGCCTGAGAACCCCTGCAGCTGGCTTTGGATGAGGGAATAGCTTTGCTTTGTGTTACTTTATGAATTTGATGTTTAGATAATAAACTATCCTGGAGCAAAAGCTGAAGAAGACTTGAGTATTTCTGTGCCTTGACCTTTCTCTTTCCCCTGGGCAAGAAAGCCCACCAGCATACCCCACCAGGCTATGAAAGAGCGTGTGACAAGCATAGTAAAATATTTTCCTTTTCCTTTAATTAAGTGATCCTGGGTTACATTATCAAAAGAGAATTGTGAGGAGGCAGGTATGTAGAAGCTGTAAAGAAGCAACAGGCCCACGTTTCACTTGTACATGCAAGAGAAAGTCCCGCTGAAGATAATGGGCTTTTTGATGAAAGTAGAGTGATTGAGATTGGTTTGTGATATCTAATACTCTACATTTGCAATGCTTGTGTTGCAACGTGGTGGCTGCTGGAGCATGGGGTATGTCTTCTGTCTACTGAAGATTTTGAATTCCCAGGTAGGAAACCTGACATTAGATCAGGAGGACAAACCAGCTACTGTGACCTTCAGCTGGATGAGAAATGTTGAAGCTGTAATAATCTGCTTCAGTGTTGTTTACTGTTGCTGTTTCTGTAGTGGGCAGAGCTCTGCCTGTGTGGCACTTACTGCTCTTGAGGTAAAGTGAAGTGGGAAGTCACTTCCCAAAAGAGTGCCTAGTCCAGGTGTAAGAGAGGAGTGAGATACAGGTAGTCTCGGTAGTTGTGATAAAGCAACGGTTTCAGCACACAAACAGCTTCACTTTTATAGCACCTGTGTAAAAAGTGATGGTGCCAATCTTATATTAAGCAGTTTTGCGTGGCAGACTTCTTAAAATGCTGAGAAAATAAAGGTTTTGAAAAAGGTTTATATACTCAGCATTCGCTAAATTATCCCCTGGACTAAAGCAGTATACTTTTCCTTAAGTTAATCCAACCAAGAGAAATGACGGGTCATTTGGTGTAAGTCAGTATTTCCACATTGATTCAAATTAGAGAGAAAGGCTTCATTAGGCTGCAGATCCCAAGTTGTATCCACTTTGTACCCCAAGTGATTTGGGTGTACTGCAGGGAAGACTGGACACCAACAAGATGAGGTGATAAAAGCGCAGAGGACTAGACACAAATGAGATTGGTTCATGGTATCTCTCTAATAGTATTTTCAATGCTCATGCCCCTAAGCAGCAACCTTGTCTGAGAAGGCAGCCTCTGCACAAGCATCAGGGAGGTTGGTGCCATGGTAGATCACAAACTAAACAGAAAGTGTGGGGATGTCACACAGTCTGCAGTGGATAAGAAGCTGAATAATATGTCAGACACAGATGGTGACTGTCAGTCTCTTCCTGCCCTGATGAATTCACGGGTGGGGAACTCTGTTGAATTTCATTTAAGCAGTGTATTCAAGAGACAGATTGGAAGGAGGTAAGATCAGAGCAGCAAGAACTATGGCAGGGTTCAAGAGATGGAAACTCTTTGGCTTGCTTAGGCTGATAAGGACTTCAGTAGTTAGGTGGATGTTATAAAAAGGACTGAAGCTTTTTTCTAGCTCTAATGGATGTACGGTCAAAACTTAACTGAGCATTACACAGGATTTGAACACTAGGAAAAGCTTTGTACCAAGACAACAGAGCACTGTGTGGTGGTTTGACCCTGGCTAGAGGCCA
>NW_010307527.1:11661-11910 GCF_000700745.2 Antrostomus carolinensis | reverse complement strand
CCCTCTTGGCTCTTCCTCCATCCGTAAGGATACCCAGGGGAGGTGGATCCATCCCTGCTGAATATCCCCCATCTCATCCTCCCCACGGGTTCTTCTTCCAGGAATGTGGTGCAACACCTGAGAGTGAAAACCTCACTTTGTCATCATCAGGAGCCATTGACCAGTCCTCATGCACCGGGACGCCCCTCTCCTCCACCATCTCATCCCCAGAAGGTATGGCATGGCGGGGGTGCAGGCGCTGGCACGGGC
>NW_010307527.1:11054-11534 GCF_000700745.2 Antrostomus carolinensis | reverse complement strand
TCTGCTTTGACACCCATAGACCTGAAGATGGGGGGGCGTGGGGGTACCGATTGCCCCTGCCCCATAGACCCAGAGAGCAGGAGCTGTGAGCCCTGGGGCCCTGGTGCTGGCAGCCTTCCACCCATCACTCCTCCATGGCATAGGGTGGATCTTTGCTCCATGCCCCACTCTTCCTCATTAGCTTCCTTTTTAATTAGCTGGTGCTGTGCTGTGACTCTCATCAGTGGGCTGCGGGGGTCCAGTGACCCTGCTCAGCTCCTGTTCTCCCCCAGAACCCGTCAGCAGCAGCCTGGCTCAGTCCGTCATGTCCATGGCCTCCTCCCAGAGCCAGCACTCCCAGCTCAGCACCGACACCGTGTCCTCCATGTCTGGCTCCTACGTCGCTCCTGGCACAGAGGAGGAGGAGGAAGAGGAGGAAGAGGGGGACATGCTCCCCTCACCCGCAGCTGCTAGTGTCACAGCCTCCGATGGAGAGGTAGG
>NW_010307527.1:9557-11012 GCF_000700745.2 Antrostomus carolinensis | reverse complement strand
CATGGTCTGTGACTTCTCCAAACCAACTGGCACCAGACTCATGGTTGGGTTTTTTGTTTGCTTGTTTGGGGGGTTTTTTTGTGTGTTTTGGTTTGGTTGGGTTTTTTGTTGGTTTTTGTGTTTTGGTTTTTTTTTTCTTCCTCCTTCCATCTTTCCCACCTTCTTCCCACAGCTGACGCCTGTGGAGTCCCCAGATATAAACTTCGTCAGCATCTCAGCCGAGGAGCGTGATGCCGAGGTAACCGTAACTGCCTCGTGCAGGGCTGGGAGCTCTGGTGCCACCTGGCATGGCGAGGGGACCCTGGTTGTGCCCGGCTCTGGGTGCCCACGGAGGGGGAAGCTGGGCGGCTGGCACCACATTCCCCTGGGGCTGGGCTGGGGAAGGGGCTGCTCAAGCGTCTGTGTCCCTGCGGGGCTGCCCTGGGGATGGATGGGGCAGTGGGGCTGTTCCTTATCCAGGATCATCTTCCTGGTCCACAACAACCCTTCAGTCCAGGGACGTTCCCCCAAAAGGAACCGGGGGACAGCCCCTGGCACGGTGTTGGGATGCCATGGGGCTGCTAACACTCGCTGCCTCTCGCCTGTGCCACAGGGCAATGATGTGCTGGAGGATGAGGACACCTCTCCCACGCAGGAAGACGGTAAAAGGCCCCGGGTCGTTGTTGTCCCCTCACTTTCAGTTTGCTGTCACCGATGGGCAGCCAAGTGAGTGGCAGATGCTGTGCTGTCCCAACTCCGCTGCCTGCTGGCTGCCATCAGAGAGATCCCTGGGTGACTCTGCAGGCACCGGGGCTGGGAAAGCATCCGTCACAACGGGGCCACCCATGGGTGGGTTGAACACCAGTGGGTGGGGGGAAGCTAGCTGGCCACGGGGACCCCGGCAAGCACAGTGCGGGGTGTGGAGCAGGTGACGGCTGGTGTTGCAGGTTCCAATGGTGTTTCCAACAGGCCAAGTGGGAAAGAGGCTTCTCTGTGGTTTTTTTCCCCTCACCAAGAAGGTCTTTCCTCACATCTCCGAAAGCCTCCCCCTTAGGGACCCCTGTCTGGGCTGGTTCCCATAGGATGGGGCTGCAAAACCTTTCCCTTGCAGATGCTTTCCTAATTTGGCGAGGGGGGGGGGGTTTGTCCTGTCCTCAGTGTGCTTTTGCAAACCAAGACATGTGCATTGAGGGCTCCTCTTGCCTCCTCCCTTGCGCTCAAACAGCCAAGGAAATCCGTGGATTCTTTTTGGGCAATAGGAGGGTCCTCAGTGTGCCCCATCCCATGTTTGCAAGTCTCTGGTTAGCAAAAATAGGCCAGAACTGTTCCCCTGTCCGACCTAGATGCACAGCCAAGCTGGAAAGCAGCAACACCCATCCCCAAATCATGGCCTCTGCCCTGTGGGGAGGCTCTTGCTGGTGGGGAGACTCAAATATAACAGCTGGGGAGCAACTGGGGGCTGTGGGGGGAATCCCC
>NW_010307527.1:8536-9547 GCF_000700745.2 Antrostomus carolinensis | reverse complement strand
AACTGGGGGCTGTGGTGGACATCCCAACAGTTCCAGGAGCAGGATGACCTTTCTCCTTAGGACGTGGTCCAGTGCCTGTTCTTAACAGGGCTACTGGTTTATCTGGGAACATCCTCCTTGAGGTTTAGTCACCTGCATCTGATGGATGCAGGTAACAACCTGGGGGCTGATCTCTCCTACAGGTGATGCTAAGAAGCAGAGTTACCTCCCTCAGCCCCGAAAGCCTCCATCCCCCCCTGCAAAGCTTGGCTACAGCTTCTTTTGCCCCACGCATCCGGTTGCTGCCTCCTCCCAGCATCCCCGCAGCTCTCATGCACACACTGATGGTGCCGGAGAGGCTCTGGTGGGAGGTGACGGGTGTCACTGCAGCTCGGCTCCACCAGCTGGGGACCTCTCGGCCGTGCCGGAGGGAAGGTTTGGCTGAACACCGGGCAGGCAGAGGGGGAGCAGGTTCACACGTGCCGGTGCCCATCGCCGCATCATCTCTGTTTCGCCGCCCTCCCATGCGGCTGGTGCAAGGAAAGGAGCAGCTCGGACCGTGCCCAGGCGTTATTGTCCACTGTTCTCCCACTCCCAGCTAGATGCAGCTTTTTTTTTTTTCTTTTTTTCTTCTTTTTTTTTTTTTTTTTTTGAAAGATAGTGGGGAGGGGAGAGGAAAAGACCTAGAAATCCCACACCCCACTGCTAAGAGGGCAATGGCAAGCCCCAGCACCGAGCTGCGGCGTTAACTGCCTTAACTCCCTTCCAGGCCCGAGGACAGGCGCTTTCCTCGGTCTGAGGTGTGACAATAACAATGACTTGGGCATCGCACACGTGAAAGCGCTGGACAATAAACTGTGCTCTGAGGCCTGCTTACCTGGTGAGTGGCCATCTGCTGAACATGAACTTGGGGTGGGGGGACAGTTGTATTCTTCCCTGCATCACCCCAGCCCTTTGCATCCATCCTTCCTCATCCCACCACCATCACCACCATCCTCATCCCCACCATGTTGCCCTCACTGCGCCCCACCA
>NW_010307527.1:7211-8511 GCF_000700745.2 Antrostomus carolinensis | reverse complement strand
GCCATGTCCCCCCCTAGCAGCCATAGGTCAGGATGACCTGTCCCCACAGGGATGTCCCCAGGGGGTTACAGACTTGCTTTGCTGGGAGGTTTTGTCCCTTGGCCAGGGGGCTGCTGGCACCCTGGGGGGCACTAGCCCTCCCTGTGAAGGTGGGTTGGGACATGAGGCTGCCTACCTCCTCCTCCTCTTTCTCCAGGGCTGGGGAGATGGGGCACATCAGGTCAAGTTGTCCTTCTGCAGAGCCCTGAAGTTCATCTTCCTTTTCCATTCCTCCACACTTTCTCTCTCACCCTTCTTCCACTTTTCTTCTGCTTCCTCTTTCCTTCTCTCCATCCTTTTTTTTTCTCTTCTCTTTTCTTCCTCCCAGGCTCCCCCATCTGCGTGAAAGTTCATGTTCGCTCTGTGCCAACACGGTTTTCTCAACCCACGCTTTTGTCCCCTCCCTGCCCAGAGTTGCCAAAAGGTGACAAATGTATTGGTGAACCCTGGTCCCCATGTGGGCCAAGGGGGCAGTGGGCTGGGGAACCTGCCCAGCACCGCAGGCTCCTCTGCATCAGCCCAGAGCAGGAAAAACAGGGTGGGGAAAAAGCCAAGATGAAGCCCTCTGAGGGTCCAGGTCTGCATCAATACATTTGTGGACAAGCTGAAAGCAACTCTGCCTCTGCCTTGCCCCTTCAGCTCAATTTGTGGCAGGTCCTAGATCCACAGCTGGGACCTGGAGAGCCGGGAGGTTGGGTGAAACCAGACCCGCTTCCCTGGGAGGTGAAAGTCCTTCCCTTCCCCTTCTCCTCTGGGAAAGCTTTCTCTCCCACTACCTCGCCTGTTCCTGGTGGTTTCTGTGCTAGAGAAACGTGGCTGAGGCTCTTGGGGAGGAACAGGAACCTGCCACAAATGCCCTGTGTCCCCTCTGTCAGCAGCCGACTGAGCTCTGCCAGCCTGAGGGGGCTGGGGAGGGGCCTGGGGGCATCCCAGCAGCCCACTGCCTTTGCTGGGGGTCCTGGCAAAGCACCCCCTTGCTATGCCACTGGACAAAGCCACCCCTGCCTGCGTCCCCCTTGGTTGTGCCAGGGGGAGGATGAGGAAGGGGAGGACTTTGCAGCCCAAACGACCCCAGCATGGGGCCAAATTCTTGCTCTGCTGCAAGAACCGCGATGGCTTCATCCCCCTCCTGGGCTGGGGTGCAGAATCTGGCCCCCGGGCTGAGCCCAGCCAAGGATGTGCTCTCCATCCTTCAGCCACCACGTCTGTCTGTGTGTCCGGGGCTGTGCTGCTTGGAGCCCTCGGCAGGGCGGCGCACTGG
>NW_010307527.1:5514-6820 GCF_000700745.2 Antrostomus carolinensis | reverse complement strand
ACAGATCGGGGGCTTCGGGGATGCCCACGGTTCCCTGGGGATGGCAGAGGGGCCAGAGGGAGGGACGGAATGACTCAAGGGATGCGGAGCTCTGCCCTACAGGGGTTGGAGGAGGATTGCCCTGGGGTGTCCTGGGGTACTAGGAAGAGCTCGGGGGGCCGGGGCGGTGAAGGGGAGCAGCTGCCCATGGGGCTGTAACGGGCTGGTTGGTTGTTTCCTGGTTGCAATCGGTGTTTTGCAACTTTGGTTTTGTTCGTTAGACTCAAGGCAGCTCTTTCCTTCCCTGACCATCTGCTATCAGGGCTTGGCCACTTTGCAATGGAGACAATTTGAGGCACGATTTAATATTGGTAGTGCTGGATTGCAGTCACAGGGCTGGTTTGCATGCACTGGAAAAGTCCTTTTCGGCAGGAGTTTCTTGTGGGTTTGGATGTAACTGCATCCACGGGGCCAGCAAGAACAGCGTGGACTCTTACTTTGGAAACAGGTGGTGTTTTCTTGAAAGCTTAAAAGAAAATCACCTTGACCAAAGATGATGATGATGATTATTATTATTCCCTTAATTTCTCTCATGGGGAGGTTTTGCTGTGATCAGACCCCCAGGTTGGTTTTTGCCCTCTCTGTTATGGATGAAGGCACGAGATGTGGTTCCTCAAAGCAGAAAGGTTTGCTCATCCCCCACACTGCTGTGAAATCTCTGCAGATTTCCATCTGGTGGGAAAGGGCTTTGGGAGGAGTTAAAAGGCCACATCCCAGGGATTTTATGATACAAGGCTTAAATAAAACCTGCAAACTTGCATCCTGGAATGGATCCTGCAGAGCCCCAGGATGTGCAGCGGGTCACAGGGGCTGTCCCCATGGGTCAGAGCATCCTCTGGCCATGGCCACAGCCTCTGCCAGGGACAGGGTGGTGTTGGAAATAGAAACTGGGGGAAGGTTGGCAGCAAGATGGGGAGGCTTGGGGAGCTGCTGTGTCAGAAGCAGCAGAAGAGCTGAAATCCCCTGAGGGCTTTTGCTGGTTTAAACCCGCAGATGATCCCAGCTGTAAGTGATAGCCCAGTGAGCAGGTTGAGTTTTGCCGCTGTGCTCTCTGGGAGCCGGTCTGCTCACGGCAGGTCTGATGGTTGCAAGTGGCTTGGGGGATCCACCTCCTGCAGCCCAAGGGGAGAAGATGCAGGTGGGCACAGGGCCAGGTCCCTGCTGTGGGGCTGGACAGTGTCCTGGTGCCTTCAGTCCTGCTCCTCAGCACGGGTGCACTGAGCTGAGCTGGGTCTCTGCACCAGAGCCCTGCAGTGACTTAAGCAAT
>NW_010307527.1:0-4818 GCF_000700745.2 Antrostomus carolinensis | reverse complement strand
TTTGCAGGTGGTGAGCCCTCCTGACCCCCCCCCTGCCCCGGTCACCCTGTTTGCTCACTCGTGTGCATGTCCCCACGCTGCCTCTGCTCCCACCTTCACCATGTGCCTTCTGGTTTCTCCTGCCACGCAGCCGCTGTGCCGGACTCCTGTCCCATTAACATTGAGGAATAGGTATGAGACCCCCAGAGCCTGCACCCGCCTCGCGCCCCGTCACCTTGAGGGGGGGGTGTTAGGGCTGGGTTGGAGCCCCTTGCCTCGGCATTGCTGGGGGTCCCCTTGCTGTCCTAGCTGAGGTGATGTCCCTTAGTGCTTGATCTGCAGCCCCTGCAGTACATCCACATCTGCCCTGTCCCTGGGAATGGGGGGGTAGGGGAAGCTCCCTTCTATTTGCGTCATTAAAACCCAGCTACAGTGCTTTCCATTTGCCTCTTGGCATTCCCGAGAAATTGAGGGTTTAAGGGGCTCCCCCGGCCTGGACAGGTGAGTGCAGGTGCTCACCAGCCCCCGCTGCAGCCAAAACCCAAAGTGGGGGTGTTATCCAAGGAGACTAAATTGCATCTCCTATGGAAAGGTGAGCTGAGCACACGGGGGGGCTTTGGGAGCGTGCGCTCCGTGGGTGTCTACGCCAGCTGGCTGAGTCCAGGAGGCACGGACGAGCCCCAGCCAGTGCCATGGCATGGCAGTGCAGGGCTCTGTGGTGGGGACAGTGCTGGCATGTGGGCATCCAGGGGAAGTGTTGGTCCTGTTGTCCCTATTTCCTTCCCTGCTGAAGCCCCCAAGGACCCTTGTCTCTGGGCTCAGGGAGCCACAGCAGCATGGTGGGTTGCTGCAGGTTCGGGCTGAGCCAAAACCTGAGTGAGCAGAAATTTGGGCTTTCCAGAAGTCCCAAGCAACAGCACCATGTCCCCCTGCATGGAGGATCCCACTCCCTTGAGGGTTTTGGGGTGCAGCTCTGGGTGCTTGGCCCTGAGCCACCTCCCCACAGCCCTAACTCCCTGTTTTCTCCCCCCCAGGCCTGGCAGCAGCCAACAGCATCGTGCGGCTCCCACGGCAGGAACCCAGGCCCCGCCGTCCCCCTGGCACCCAAGACCTGGAACAGGCAGTGGCCACCCTGCCCATGTGAGGGCTCAGCCTCGGCAGGGGCACGTGTCCCCCTGCCCACCCCGAGGGACCCTGGTGTCCAGGCACCGTGGGCATCACCACCTCCAACCCTCGGCTGTAGCAGGACTGATTTTTGAAAGAAATAGCTGGTAACATCAACTTTTCCTCCCTGCTCCCCTCTACAGAGGGGGGCCAAGAGCCGTGTCACTTCAGAGCTCCCCATCAGCACCTTCACATCCTCTGGCACTGATGGGGACAGGCTGGGGTTCCCTCTTGCCCCTGGCCATCTCACACACCTGGGTTCCTCTCCTCCAGCATGCAGAGCAGCACCCAGTGGGATGGGACGGGGTCACCCCACAATGGGGTCCTGGGATATAGCCAGAGGGGCACAATGGGATGAAGATGCCCAGGGGTGTGGGTTAAGGATGACTGTTGGCGTTGGCATCCTTGGAGCATGAGCCAGCGACCTTCATGGGGAGGCCAGCCTGCACCATGTTTGCTGGCGTGTGCCCCTGCCATGCCATGGACTGTCCCCATTAATGCACTGGTGGTGATGGTGCCCTCCCCAGCTCCCTGTTCTTCTCCTCTCCTCCTGGGCAGCACAGGGGCTCTTGGGCCAGGCCTGCACAGTTGCTTTTCCCCAGGGATTGGTGCTGGATGGGCAGGGGATCTGGTCCCCCCCTCCAGTCACCAGCCACAGAGGCATCACTAATTCAACCTCACTGTCTTCCACCCCACTGTGAGCTTGGGGCTCTGCCCTCTCTCTTGGAACACCCCCCCCCCCAGTCCCCAGCCACAGAGGCATCACTAATTCAACCTCACTGTCTTCCACCCCACTGTGAGCTTGGGGCTCTGCCCTCTCTCTTGGAACAAGTGCCAAAAATGTACCCCCATCCCACCTGCCCTGCCCTCTTCATCGCACTTTGTAGCAGGGGGTGGATGAGGGTGTGGGATCTGCCCCCCACTCCTCCATCCCCATCCTTCTGTCCCCTGTTCTTGGCTCAGTGCTGGGCTGACAGCACAGTGGGTTTTACTTCAGGGGACAGGCTTGCGGGGACACTGATGGGCTAGGGACAGAGCTACAGACCTTGGGGACTGTCGGAAGCTGCTTTGGGGAGTATCAGACCCAAAGTCCCAATCTAGTGAGCTCTGGAGCTGTTTGCAGCAGCCCAGGGCAGGAGGCTGAGCCCCTTCTTTTCTCCCACTTGGTTTTCTCAGCAGCACGAGCCGGGGGTGACCCCCACCCCAATGCAGACACAATAGCAAAGGCCACCTCTTCCTTGCAGGAGAAAAACACATTTCAGAGCTATTTTAGGACAGAGATGTTCATGCAGTGAAAGCAATGTCCCGCAGGGGCTGTGGGGTGCGTGTGGGGACAGGTCCCCTCTACCCATCCCCTGGGTGGAGCACAGGCTGTGCTGTTGGCAATGGCTTCTAAAGGGAGATAAAGCCCTTTTTTGGACCAGAGGGTGTTTTCTCTGCTTGGCTCATAGCTGGGGCTGTGGTACCTGCTCGCTCTGTGGCCCCGGTGTGGGTGTTGCCGGGGTGGGGTCAGTGTCAGCCACCCTGCTGTGCCCTCCTCTGGTCTCCCTCCAGCTCGCCATGTCTCCCATCAGCTCAGTAGCTCCCAAGTTTCTCCCTGAGAACCTGGGGCTGTGCACTTGATGGGAGGTGACATCTCCAAACTGCCATCCTGTGGGATGGGAACTGCTAACAGCAGAGAGGGCTGGAGTGGAAGGGGACTAGCCTTGTCCCCTGCTCAGGGACACGCTGCCATGGTGGGGCTACCCACAGGTTTGGGTGTCCTGGCCCCAAGGAGCCAGCAGCACCGTGTTGGGCACAGGGAGAACGTTGGGGGTTCACCATTATACCTAGTTGAGAAAACCAAGGGGGCCGCATGAGGGTGGCTGTTCCCACACCCTTGGGCAGGACCAGGAGAGAGAAAATCAGGCTGATGCTCCAAGGGTGGTTTGTCTGCCAAAGCCTGTCCTTGCAGTTTCAAAGGGGACAACTAGAGCCCTCCAGGCCTGGCCAGGCACTCTGGTGTAGGGCTGTGACAGTGCTTCTGACAGGTCAGGGTGGAACAGGCAGGGCCTTGCTCAGGAGAGGTGACAGGAGTGTTTTCCAGCTGCTCCAAGCTGTGTGTCCCCAAGGCTGCAGAAGCAGCCGCGCAAGCTCCCAGGGTGGCTGCAGACTGAGTCGGCTGCGTGCAGGCAGAAATGAGCTTCCTTTGCTATGGCACAGGAGAGATGGGATTTTAGCATGGGTGGCACCAGCACTGTCCACAGCCACCCAGAAGGGACAAGGGGTGGGCAGGAGCCTCTGGTGCCAGCAACAGTCCCTTGTTCTAGTGATCCACCCATCAGAGATTTAAGGAAGGAAACCAGATTGCTGCTTACGACTTTGCTTTGAGCATGTTTTGGATTTTAAGAGTATGTTTAATAAAGGGTATCTTATGTCAACAAAGCATCCAGAGTTATTTCATGATTACAAAGTGAGGGCAGTTGGGGGCTTGGGGGCTTGGTGGGTGGAAACCATTTTTGTCTGGGAGCATCCACCCATCACCCAGGCACCTTTCCAAAACCAGCCTAGCTGCTTCAAATCTCCTAAAATACTTCCCAAGGTCCCTTCCAACCTGCATTACCCAATCATCCTAAATCCTGCTGAGATGGAGAAGGTGCACTGGGGATGGGCACAAGCAAAGGGGCACCTGCCCGTGTGCTAAGGAGAGGGTTTGACCCCCCACACACACTTGTCTTGCCCATATCCCCCAAGATCCTGGCAGGAAAAATCCACTTCAGGCAGCAGCAACCCTGCAGAGTGGATCTGGCCACTCACCTGCCCCTTGCTCTCAAATGTCCTTCCCCTGTGGGTCAGGCACAAGAGTGCTTGGAGTTTAAACCTCCCCAAGACACCTTGAAGCCCCCCACTCTCCCAGAGGGCTGGCCTTGTGCTGTGGGGTGAAGGCAAACAGGCTTTCCTTGGGTTTCACGGCTGCTCTCAGCCCCTTTGGTTGGGGAGGGTGATACCATCCTGAGAGAACATCCCCTTCTGCTTCAACAATGGGACACTGAAAGTTAGTTCCCTACCAGCCAGGCCTGGTCAAGTTTATAGTCTCAAATAGTTAACAGGAGACTTGTGGCCTCGAAACTTTGCGACAGGGCGAAGAAGGTAGCTATGCCGGAATGAAGCGGTTGTGTGGAGACAGCAGCGTTGTGACCAGGCCACGAGATGAACTAAGCACGGGGAAAAGGAAACTTCAGCTAAAGGGCAGAGTGACCAAAGTTTCAACGGCCACCAGAGGACTCCAGAAGACCAAGAAGATGACCAGTACGCATGCAAAAAGGACATTTAATTGTATTAATGAATTCCGAGAACTGTGATGAATATGTTAATAATTTCTTAGAAAGGAAATGAATATGCATGTTTTGATAGTAGAAAGCTCTTGTAGAGAGACGAGTGGGTATGCATGACAGGTGGAGTGATGCCCCATGAATCCAGCGTGGGAGCAAAGAATGCTGCTGTCTAAAATTCCAAAATGAGGCTTAGAGAATTTCTTCCTATCGGCTTTTTTGGCACCAAGTCCCTCTCACTGGTCCTTGTTAAAGCCCTTGGGCTGGCAGTGGGGTGGTCAAGGGTTTCTTATAGAATCATACGGCTGTCATCCTTTTAAATAAGTAAAGGCAGACCCCACACTTTAATTTGGGGGTCTGCTAG
>NW_010307526.1:0-571 GCF_000700745.2 Antrostomus carolinensis | reverse complement strand
CCTAATATTCTCTGATTCTGTGATTCTGTGACTTTTATGGTAATGACAGTTTCTTTGATTGCAACCTGTTAGGCAGTGATGGAGTTCACCTGTGTGGAAGAGGTAAGGATATCTTTGGTAGCAGGCTGGCCAACCTGGTGAGGTGGGATTTAAACTGAAGGGCTTGGGGTGTGGGGTCCAAAATGGAAACAGTCACATAATCACATCTGACAACCTTTTCCCCAGGGAGGAAGTGGGAGAATGGCGTGTTGGCTGCTAGCCAGGGGCTAGCCCAGTGAAACTATCACAGTGCCTTTCTCCAAGGAGGTCCATTTGCCTACCCATGGTTCCAATACAACATCATCCTTGATGGAATGCATTTCCCTCCTGCCTGACAGAAGATGTCTCCGGAGGCTGAAGCTTTGTGTCCTTTTTCCAATTGTTTAATCAATGTCGCTTTCTCCAGCAAGGGATCTCAGCTGCTTGGCTTCCCTGCCTTCCAGGTCCAAGATACTGGCTCCAGTATCGCAGCATCAGAGCAGCCAAGTAATAATCCCCTCACCTGGATGACAGCTGCAATCTTTTCATGTAT
>NW_010307525.1:0-28271 GCF_000700745.2 Antrostomus carolinensis | reverse complement strand
GACCCCGACCCTGACCCTGACCTTATCCGCTGAGGTAAGAGAACCTGTGAATTCAGACCTGCATTGCTTAAATGACAGATATAATTCAGGAAGCCCTGCGTGAAAGTAGATTTTTACATGCCTAGCTTTTACAGTTTACTAGCTGTTGTTTTTTTTTTGTTTTTGTTTGGTTTAGGTTTTTTTTACAACATACATATCACCCAAAAGAATCAAACCTTTGAACTGCTACATAGCTTAAGTAAACATCTCTTTAAAATGCTTCTGTCTATTTCAGGGAGAAAAACATGTCTGCAGGAAAAGAGGGGCCATCACTATTTTAGCTTGAACCTTCAGCCTTTAACCTTTCTCCCCTTTTCCTTCTGGTTTCTGTTGTCCTGACCACAGCTGACCCTCATCTATTAATCTGGCAAAAACTTGTAGTTGAGTGTGAAGTAGTGATGCTACTGCAAAACACAACTGCACATCAAACTTCTGAGCAACCTGGAATTTAACTCACTCAATTTAGAAGCCAGATTTAGAAAAGTGTCTTCTATGCCTCAGTACCAATCTGTGCTCTGTCCATTAGTGATCTAAAAAAACAAGTGGTGACTGGAACATAAAATCTGAGGTGTGAGAAGACAGACCATCTAGGTGGCATTGACAGTCCCTAGAGGAGTCATACTACCAAGCCGACCTGAAAAGCCACCAGTTCTCAGAAACTATCAGTTGGTGCTAACAATTTCATGAACTGCTTTCAGTTCTAGGCACAGTTATGAGCAAGTATCAGCAAGACATTAGTGACAGCTGAGCTGTGCTGGTAGTATAGCTCCTGCCTAGTCTGGTTTCAGGTTTGGTGAAGGCACAAAGCTGAAGTTATGCTGGAGGAAGGTCTCCCTTGGCCACAAGGAGAGGTAAAGGGCAGTCATGTTTTATACCATCCATCTACAAAGTCAGTAGAATTCCCTAAATGTGCTCTGCTTATTCATCTTGTTCTCCACAATGGAAGGAGTTAGCTTTTCCACCCAGTGATGTCCTCTGTTTCAACACTCTTTTTTAACTTAAATGCAAGGTTACCAATCCCACACAACTGGGTCTGTCTCTCATCCCAGGCAAACATGTACATGATTTCAAGCACTATGGTAAAGTGACATAAACTCAGTCTAGGAAATACAAACCCCATATCAGTGAGGTGGGGAAAAAAAAGCTAAATTATAAAATAGCTCCAGCTGTCTTTCAGTTATGTGCTTATATCTATGAATGGCCAATGCACTTGATATAGTCTTACCACCCCACAGAAATTATGGCTGTTCCTAAATGCCCCAGTAATCATCATTAGTGGCATTTCATGCTCCTTGGTATTGAGTAAAGCAGCTTAGGACTTTTCCCATCTCCGTGGGCCTGACTGTGGAGGTTGTTATGTTTCTCACCTTCAAGCTGAAGTGTTTCAGACTGTTCTGAAGGCAGTAATTTCACACACCTTGACTTATAGCCTGCAAAGAAATGCACATGACACCAATGCACAGCCACCTACTCAGGCCTAGGTGAATCAGACAGGTAGGAGGGTTTAAGGTGTGAGTCCTGATGTGAAAGGCTCTTCCCTGTGCTGTCTGGGAAGCTGTGACTTCTCTCATGACCCATTGCAGCTGCTGATCCCAGCCAGTACATCAAAACCTATAGTCCTGTTCTTGTGAGATAGACAGATCTCTTTCAGCACTAGAGGTACCTAAGCAAGGAGTCCAAGGTTTGCAGGATTTGTGACAATTCCCTCAGGTTCTCTCAAAAGAGGAGAGCTGAAGGGCAGTCCAAAGACTGATGATGACTATGAGAGTATGATGGGGAAAGAGAGTGTGAAACTGGATGCCAGGTTGCACACCTTAATTATACATTCCCATTTAAATTTCTGTGCCTAAGCAATATAACGTAGAGTTAGTAACCAGTAGAAATGGAAAAAAAATGAAAATGTCTGAAGAAAAAAAGGAGCTCACCCTTATTTCAGCAACTTATACTCCAGATAGGCAACTTCAGGAACAAACCTTTGGAAAAGTTATCCAAATCTAAATACTAAGCCCATCAGTATTATGGGTAGCCAATACTTTTTCTGTACAAGCATATTTAGATTAAGAAGAGTAAAAATGAAATAATTTTTTTCTTTATCCCTCTGTTTTTTGAAATTTGGAGTAACTTTATTTTCAATAAAACTACAAAAATTGTAGGTGAAGCCAATTTTAACAAAAAAGCTGCATTGAACTTACAGAAATGCAAATGTCTAAAAATGGGTTTGAGCATCTAAGATGTACCAGGGATGCTCCACGAGGATGTTGCAGCATTTGCAGGGGGTGCTCCTCCCAGAGCAAAAGGGTCCTGCTGAGCAGCACAGCAAGAGGGAGAAATGAGGTCCAGAATCTGCACTTCACAGGATTTGCACAGACCCTTGAATGAGGGGCTGTCTGGCAGCCCTATTCCCCAGTTTCCAGCTGCATTTTCCCTTCCCTAAGGAGCTGTGGATACTGAGAGCAGCAGGCCATGGTAGAGACCTTTGTAATTTGCTGCTTGGGAGCAGATGTGCCCTATAGGCTTCCAAAAGGGGAAAAGGATGTAGTAGCCACCCTCTATTTTTCTGCTATCCTCCCCAACCCATTTCTGTTTGCTTTTGCTCCCTTCTGCCTGTGTAGGTACAGAAGAAAACAACAAAAAAACCCAACCTTAGAATTTGTGAGATAAAAGATGCTCAAGGGTGTTAAAGCAGGTCATGAGTGCAATCGTGTGGCTGTGCAGGTGAGACTCCAGAGCCTTCTGCCGCAAAATGCCTGCACTAATCCACTCTTGTCCTACTTACAAGGAGCTGTCAGTGTGGCTATTTGCAGCAAAAGCCACTTTAGCTTTGGGGCCAAACATCACAGGGTGGTGATGAAGCAATGAGGGTATGGATCCATATTCAGTGTATCAAGTTTACCAGAAAAATGACTTACTGCAGACAGGTCTTCCTGTCTCTCTGCTTTGCACATTCTTGCATATGAAATAGCCCAGGCTGGCTCACACTGTGGTGGTGGATATCAGGAGGTTAAGGCAATGCTAAAAGGATTTTGCCCCTTCATTAAGCTGCAACAGAACCAAAGGCATCTGAGATGCAATGCTCTTTCTGCTATGGGAAAGCCACAGCAGCCACGTTTCATCTCCCACAGGAGAAGCTCCTCCTGTTCCCCTCATTTCTTCCAGGCCCCACATCTACTCTAATGGGGATTTGCTGTACAGCATGCAGGCAACAAACAATGTCCAGGTCCCTGATGAGCATGAGATAAACATTTCAAAGCTGCTCAGACAAGAGTCTCTTTAACGGGGAAAATACCTAGATGCCAAAGACTGCAAATTGTTGTAAGTAGTAAGTCTGTATATGCCACACAGACCAGCAGCAGTCTCTGGGGATGAAGCAAAACTTTCTGAAAGATGTTAGTATGGGCATATTAAAACATAACTCAACAGCTCTGACTCTTAAAGGGGGGTAGAGATACAGCTCATCACTGGAAACAGTTTTGATTTTAATAGTGTTTCCTGTCTAATAAACTAAACCAAAATGTAGAATGAAAGGACCCTCAAAGCAGGGATGTCTGAAACCACATTCTGCCTTCAGATGTTTTAGTCCTGACCCAGATTGGTCATAGTTGGTTTGTTCATGTGGGATTAACTTGTTCACAGACATTCTGTAGGGCATCCACCAACCAGGTTTCTTTCAGTGCCCCAGTATCCCAGGATGCAGAAAGGTAATCAAATACACTCTTTAAGCACTTGAAAATGCATCAAGGTACCACAGCTAATTATTATTATTTTTTTAGTTATTAAATATTCATTTTCTGATATTGAAATACTGAAAAGTCATTTTTGTCCCTCTACATCCTTTGAATAAAACCATTTAAAACAATGAATCTGCTGGGGAAAATTTCCCAGTGCTGTGGTGTGGCTGTTCAGAGCAAGGAGCTGCAGCTCTGTTTGCCCAGTGCACATCCCGGCACCCAGCAAGGGCAGCGGCACAGACCACCGCTGCCTGGCTCCAGCAGCACCCATCGGCAGAGGAGAGGGGCACCTGGTCAGCCCTTGGTGGGGCAGGGGTGCAGTGTCTCCAGCCCACCTCTTTGGGTGGATGGCTGCAAGGAATTCCCAAGAGATCAAACTGCAGCATTGCCCTCATCATGCTGTTGCCCCAGGCTGAGAAATCTGGCACCTGAGAAGAGAATTGTCCAAAACAATGGCCTGACTTAAAAATTAAGACCTTAATTTCCTTGTGCTGACAGCTTTTTCATCAGTAAAATACAGATGCAAATACTTACCACAGGGGATTAAGGAAAGCTAAAATGACCAGGGGCTGCTTGCATACAATATACTTTTCACCCTAATGTTTTCAGTTTGGAAATCTTCCAAAAATTAAATGATGAATAAATTCGCCCCCTAGCAGCCATGTGGTTTACAAAGACTTGCAAAGTTCTTGATGAAAGGCTCTACCATCTTCTAAAATGAACACTGCTAGCCTATATCATGAGAAACCTTAACCAACTTCTCTGGGACTCTAAAAATGTTTTATAGGGTAATCATGCAGTAACTGCATTGTAGAGAAATAAGGCAGAACTGAAAAATACTACAGCATAGTTATTGTACGGCACTATTGCAGTAGCACAATGTGTTAGAGTTTAAACAAGTTATTATAGCGGTATAATTTGACTGAAGTTTACGTTTGCAGACGTACATATGTTTAGTATTACAGCCTTTTCCGTTAGACCTCCAGCACCAGTCACTGACCTTGTTAGTGACAGTGGCTGAGGCTAAGGTATAATAATAGTCAGTATAAGGGGAGTGTATTAAATTGCATTAACCTCTGGTTAGATTCCCTAGCAGAGTCATCAGGTTTCAGTGATATCCTATTACTTTACAGAAGGTGTTTCACTGCAATTTTCTGTCACTTTATTTTTAAACATATTTTTCAAAAGGCATTCTGATTTATATGATATATAATCACTGCAAAGCCAAACCCAACAGTTCAGGAATAAATGCAGAAAAGTGCATTAAAATAAAGGAGCACCTCTATATTTACATATGCTTTCCAACACTTGGCCAGCACTAACAGTCAACCACAACTTTCTAAGATTTTTAAAGCTCTTTAGCCTATACTGAGCACCCTACAACAGAGAGTCAGAATGAGGCCATTGAGAAAATAAAGAAAATAATCTATATTTTTTGAATGAATGAGACTATAAAGTCTGTAATGAAGATAATAAAAAAAAAAAATTGTCTCTGTACATCCTTCTAATAAACCATCTGATACAATGATTTACCTGGGGAAGGTTGTCTATGTCGCACAGTATGGGCATTCAGAAGTTAGAAACAGAGAGGATACATATTGCCAGTAGAGAAAAACAAAAAACATAAAGGCTACCTAGTACTATTAAACAATTTCATGCATTTTATTTCCTATATGCTAGATAATTGATGTAGAACATTTTAAATCTAGCTTGAAATTCTGGCTAGTGTTTCTCTTGATTGCCACACTCAGCAGCTGGTGGGTCCCTTTCCGTTTCATGCTAGGGTGGTTCTAAATTATGACATGTTGCTAAATGTAGACGGGCATCACTTGGCTGACTACTCCTCCTGTAGACGTCCCTACTGTACTAGAATATCATCACAGAATTAGTGCAGGGTTTGCACATCCTTGGTCTGAAGTCAGGCCTTAACTAACATTGAAGGGCATGACCTTAAGTAAGTCAGCTAAATATCTATGTTCTACAAAAGGACAGAAAGACATATTGTTCCCTGTAATTTTTATTTTATTGGTTTGTCAGTCAAGTATTGAGATAAATGCTGTCTTTTTATTTTGTCTAGGTGCATTTTCTACAAATATGGACCCCAATGCTTGCCTGAGATATCTAGATGATACTATAATGTGAATAAGGAAATGTCAGGAAGCTATGATTACAACACAGACCTAAATAAATAACCACCAGCACCACTGAGAAAACAGCAGCAGTTTCTGAATCAAAAAATAAACTCCTTGAATTGTCCTGAATAAGGGGAAGGTATAATCCAATGTACTCAATACTATTACAGGTTTATCCTCTACCTCCCACATCAATTTCCCCTTAATTTTATTTCTCCTGCACTATAACTGTTTATCCCTCATAGAAATCCTGATCTCAGATAGGCATCAGGAAAGTAGAGGTGCTGAAGCATCTGTCTGCAGAAAAGAGAGCTATTTAGAAGAGCTTGCATGTAGGTCTTTTACAACAACTAAGCCACTGAAGAATGGCGTTTGTCCAGCCTGGGGTCCACAAACAAGTCAGGAAAGCTCAAGCAACATCAAAGACAGATGAAAGATCCAAAACATGCATCAAGAGAAGCAGGGGCAGTGAGACACAGAGATGAAAGTAATTAGTGTGTATGTCTCCCTTACTCCGGAAGTCCCAAAGAACAATCTGGTATCTCTGGGTGGTTCAGTAGACCAAAATTTCAGTCCAAACTCAACAAACAGATGGAAGTCGAAGATATTATTTTAAGACCCCAGATAAACCTATTGAAGCCTAACATGTCCATCTCAGTGGTGAATCCTAAACCCTCCCTTCATGTAAGCAGTAGATAAACTCATTGTATTTCATAAAAATTCCTCAGCAACACAATGGCTCTGACAGTTACTGTTAATTAGTAGTAGCTATGGAGCTCTTCAGTTTAAGGTTTTTGCCTCTGCCCCGTCCCAAACCTGCTTCCCTTAGTTTTTCTCACTGAATCTACATTCAGTCATTAATTTCTATGTGTCATACCAGTAAAGATCAGTTTTACGTCAGGATGACAAGGACAGGCAGCCGCTGAAGCCTTAAAACACAAGTGCTGTATCAAATAAAACCTTAGCCAAACTGACATGAGTTATTTTAAAATAATGAACTTCTCTCTACTGCTGGACAGTTTCTGAATAAAATTGGCAGATGTGAACTCTGCCAGGCTTAGTGGTAGGGGAAGATTCAGTGGAAATACAGTTTTAAATCCATTTTTTAATCACAAGCTGGAGACCTAAGTCTGGATTCATCCCATCTAATTTTGACACTTAACTCTGGTGAAGACATAAGTGAAGAGTCTTGTCATCCTGCATTCCTTGGTACAAAACTAGAGAAGGACAGGCCTCCAGATGGTAGCACCAAGTTTATTTTAGAAACACCTTTCTCTTTTTCCACAAATGAATTGAATATTGAGTGAATGTTGGGCAACACAGGATTTCTCAGCATTTCTCTGAATCCTAAAACTAGCCAAAATTGGTAAAAGTAGACCTTGTCTTAAAACTAGGTAAAATTTGATGACTGTGGTTTGTTCCTCCCTAGATTTTATTAGAAACTAGGTCCAGTATAAAAATGTGTGGTGGTTAGACCCACAGTGGGACAATGCAATCCTGCATGCACTGACTGCACCCGGTGAGATGGGGTGCAGGATTAGGAATGAAGGACAGGGAGGGCTCACTCACCGGTCACGGGCAAAACAGACTCAAACTTGGGGAAGAAAAATGAATGTAATTAGTTGGCATTTCACCTAAGTAATGCAACGAGACATAACAACCACATCTTGCAACACCTTCCCCCACCCCTCCCTTCTTCCCGGGCTCAAATCACTTTGCTCCCGATTTCTCTACCTTCCCCCCACCAATGGCACAGGGACAGGGAATGGGGGTTGCAGTCAGTTCACCTCTGCCACTCTTCCCACCATGAAAGTCCAGGAACAAGATGTTCCAACACAGGCTTCTCATGGAGTCACGGACCTCTCTGGACACTGCTCCTAGCTCCAGCATGGGGACATCCATGGGCTGTAGGCTCACCCCCTGCTCTGGGGATCAACCCCCACTCTGGAAATGAGCAACTCTCAGGGTCTCAATTCCATCACACTTGTCTCAGTCTCAGATTCTCTGCTCCATCATGGAGTCCTTCATGCTCTACATGCGGGTCTCTGCTCCGCCGTTGAACTTTAGTTCCATGGGCTGCAGAACCTCCTTTACCTTCTCCTACTTCATCAGGTGAACCAGATCTGAGGTCCTTTGTATTTTCACTCTCCTCCTCTTTCCTTCTGGCAACGAAACTCTCTCTCAGTCTGTCTGTCCTTTGTTTAGGCCGATGGTTGTCTTTTATTCAGGTCAATGGCCTCTCCTCCAGGTTCTCTCCACCTTCTTCTTTTCAGGACAGTCCTTCCCCTCACAAACATAGATTTGCAGAGGCGTTTCTCTAGTGCTCATTGGCCCAACCTGGGCTGGGGGGGTCTCTGCCTTGGAGCCAGGGGAGCTTTTAGTTCTCATAAGGTGGCCCTTCCCCCACTACCAACTCCCCCGCCCCCACAATACAAAATGAAAGCGGGACAAAGGAAGATTGAAATTGCATCAATATCCTGGGTTAAAAAATATGCATTTCCATTTATGGAATCAGTTTAATAAACATCCTTTTCAGATGCCTAAGATTACTGTTACATCTTTATCAAAGGAGAAAACAGTTAAAGAAAATTCTGCATCAGTGTTTGACTTAATTTTGTTTTTTTTTTTTTTTTACTGGCAAGAAGTATTAGGATCATATGTAAGATGCTTTATTTAGAATCTGAAAATTTATTTTATGTTTTTCTGTTGACAACCAGAAGCACTGGGTGGAAAAAAAAATAGGAGAACAAAGAGCTCCCTAGAGATATTTCACGTTTGCCGACTCACTATATCATCACATATGACACTGAATTATTAGTTTCAGCAAATACCGGAATAGCACAAGAAAGCTTTCTTGCTCTTTTATCTTCACCATTGTTCTTGCATTTAAACAACTCGCATAAAAAGTTTTGGGTAAAAGTATAGATATTGAAAAATCATAATTTAGAGTGGTGTTTATTGTACAGGATGCCTCCTTAATCATACTGAGATAGAAAGGTGGGAGTATAGCTTCCTTGAGCTCAGAGGACGATTTGGGTAGAAAAAATGTTTCATGCTGATAGCCCGACCCAGAGCTCATCAGGACTTCAGGAAGTTTTAGCAGGATTCTTCCTGTCTCTTTCTTCATCTGCCTGAGTGACTCTGCTCATGCAGAGAGATTGCAGTTGCCTGATTTGTATCAGGATGAGCTCTGCTGTTGTCTGAGAAGCCCGCACACAGTACAGCACATTTTTCAATTGTGTTTTACTTTGGAGTTAACTATTTTCAGACTCCTTCTAAAATATAAATATTATTGGCTATCAAAATTCAAGTAAACATGTGCAATATTGTCTGTGTGGGGTCTCAAAATAGGGGTGAGCAGCTCGCCGTGCCTCCATCACCCACACTTTACAGTGCCACTGACATATGGATGAGCTCTCCTCACCAACCTCTGTGCTCCACTCTTGCACGGGTTTATTTGATTCCTTGACCTTAGCTGTAAATTTTTAAAGTGACACTGTGTTGTTCTGTATTGCAGGAACAGTAAAAGGTAAGTGTACATGTTGCATTATGATTTTCATGACCTTCTGCCTGTGAACAGAAGTGTAATACTTCACCAAAAAAATCCAACCAAAACCGACAACTCCAGACTCAGCTGTATGTAGGAAGCTGATAGTTTATTAATATATTTTGATGCAATAATAAATAAAATGGTAATACTTTACATTAATGTAGGTACTGAAAATCTCTGAAATGAGAAATTCTGCATATTAGTTAATGTTGAAACTGTGAAATTATTAACACCAGACTGAGGCATACTTGGCTTTTTTTCAGAATTAATTCTCAAATGTAGCTATGCTAATTCTTGTTTTTAGGCTTGGCTACCTGACTTTCCTTCCCCTGAAGACAAAGACAAAATTCTCAGTTATGAACATTTTATTGGAATTAGATAATTTTCCCACAAGCTGTGGCTTTTATATGCACTGGCGTCATTTCTTTAAAATGCTGCATGTGACAGCAAGAGGAAAGAAGACAAAACACAAATGAAATGAATGGATCAGTATGTTAACCAGTGTCATAAACTGAAAGGAAGGCATAGAGAATGATCAGGAATATATATATATATATTAAAGTTTAAAATAATAATTAAGATGGATTTATTTTAAATTATGTTACAATTTACTCTGCTCATCTCAGATATTTCCCCCTCTTTCTTTTTTCCCATTGAAAGATTTAAACACCTTACTTGTTAATAATAAGCATTGATTCAGCATCCCTCATGAAATGATGTATGATTTTACTCCATCATAGATAATTTCAGAAACATTTTGCTGCCTGCTTTTATCTGCGCTCTACTTATGGAGAGGATTTGAAAAGGTTTGCGTAGTTGTGTGCTCTGCAGTAATGTGAGGATTTTGTTATCCAGCTGAGCTACCATCGTTGGTTCAGATAGCTTGGATTTCTTCCTTCTGCAGCCAAAATCTCACAAAACCTCTCCCTGAAACACAAAGGTACAGGAGAGAAAGGGCAAGTGAATCACCAAACCTTTCAAGACACTATTTATATTCCTCCTGGAATGCGGCAATTAGTGCTTCTCTCAGCCCCATCTGATCACCTTGTTGTCCTCTGCTTGTGCACCCACTTAAACAGTTTTTAGACACAGATCTTTGGCTACTTCTGATATCAGATCTGGTCATGCTTCCAGCCAAAGACAACAGACCTGTACTACTGACTTAAACACGAATGGAATTAAGTATGGAATCTCTTTAGTTCTAGCAAAATGCCTTCATTTCAGTCAGGTTTGCATGTATACACACATAGGTTCAGAGCACAGCATCCCAAATTGAGGACATACTACCCCCAGCTGTGGGATGTTATCTTCCTTGCATGTGCCAGTAGTGATTGCTGACATACCAACTTGTGTTTCTGGGAGACATCCTCAGACTCATGGACACACTTGCACCCTTTGATAGTTTCTCTTTCATTATGGCAGGGAAATAGAAAACTTGGTGCAATACAGACAACACTGACATTCATCTAATACAATTCTTCCCTGTGTCTCAGTCTTTCCTCAAGCCTCAGCACTAAAACACCCACTCAATAACTGTAGGGATTAATGCCAAATAGGTCACAGAGGGGCTTGGGTATCCAGTGGCTATCTATGGGGTGATCACAGTGACTTGAATTTTTCAAGTACTGTGCTTGCTCCAGGGCAGGGACAGTCTCTCTGAGATCCCCATATATGAGGTTTCCTATGGGAGGATCTCGATTGTTGCCTGGGACTGCCAGCTGCTGCGGGGAGCCACCCAGAACCCGCAGTGAGGTTCTGCTGGCTGCTGCCCCCTCAAAAGGGACATTATTCCTTGGCAGGGGTGGCAGTACCTAACAGTGGGGATCAGTCCCTCTAAGGGGTATCTACCCTATAAAGGGCATCAGTCCCTATAAGGGGCATCACTGCCCATCAGACTTATCAGTCCTTACAAGGGGTATCAGCCTTCAGCAGATGTGTCAGACCTTGAAAGGAGAAACAGCCCCTATGAGGTTCATCAGTCCCTCTAAGGAGTATGAGTCCCTGGCAGGAGTATCAGCCCCTGCAAGGGGTATCAGTCCCTGCAAGGGGTATCAGTCTGTCTGAGGACAGTCACGAGGGATCCATGCAAATTGCAGCCTGAGTCCAATCAATAGATGTGACAAGCAGCTGGCGCTGGCAACCAGGGACATAATGAAGGTGTGACTGTGTAAACGGCTAACAGATAACAATGCTATAGGAAATTATAGGGCAGTGCTGTATTGAATAAGTGCAGTGCAAAATGAGCTGCGGCTCGCAGGTCATGCTTCCCCGCTGCTGAAGTGTCTCCTGCTCTTGTCCTTTGTAATTGTAAGTGGCAGCAGTGGCAGCTGAATGCGATGAGGGCATGTATCCAACCCTCATTTGTTCTGCATTACAATGCAGCCCTCGCCACCAGCCGCTGATCTGGAGTGTCAGTGCCCACCTCCCAAGTGGACCAAGAAACCAGTGAAAACTCCATTCACTTAAGAATTAGGAAAGCTTTCATTAAAACAAGGCTGTCCTTGAAATTACGCTGGATATCTGAGCTGGTCCTGTAAGAAACAGAGTAAAAGCTCCATGTTTTGTTTTTTAAAAAAACCTTACTTTCCCCCTAAAGAAATGCAGAATCCTAAAGCCTTCTCTGTCATAAAACAAAAAATCATATGTAGGAAGTAAAAAAAAAAAATCTTCTAATTTTATTATTTTTAGGTTTAGAGAAATATTTATAATATATGAAATATTTTTAAAAAAAACTTGGAACAGAGGAAGCTCCTGACTACATATAGTTTTAATACAGCACATTCTCCAGATGCTACTATTCCTCTTATCCACTCATTAATATTAAAGGAGAGAAAGAATGGCTAAAAAGTGTTCATTGATTTTTAATTTCATTTCCAGTTTCAGTGATATGAAGTCCCTCTCTGCAATTTTGTTTTGACATTTGGATCAGACTCAGTAGCTGTTTTCTGAAACCTCAGGTCTTCAAGGCTCTTGGGTCTGATTCCCATTTAGCAGTTTACAGATTAAGTTTAACATTTGACCCTAATCTAAGACAAGGAGGTAACTCAAAGTGCTCTACAGAGTTCACTCTTATTTCAGCATCGTTGATCAATACTTTCTGCTATCTGTGATCACTCCATACATCCCTTCCCCCCTCTTCATAATACCAAGGCATTTTATTTATGGTTTTCTTCACCTTAGCCCTGAAAATGTCATTTTTTTTCTGGTTAAAGTAAAACCTACACTAAACCCACTCTATTTCTTTACTAATGCGCTGTAAACGTAGATCAGTATTTATTTTGTAACCTTGTTTGCAATCATTTAATGTGCCTACTTGCTTTCACCGTTATAAAGAACCAATTTGTTTCTTGCAAATTCATCTACCTACAAATGAAAAGGAATTCAAGGCAAACAAATTCAAGCTCAATACATTGAACAAACCCTCCCTTTTTTCTTCGTGTTTCTTTAAGCCAGACAGCTTTCAGCTGAATGAGGGTGGGTGTACTTCCCAAGCTCTGAGGAGTCCACAGCAGGGTTTGCATGCTCCAATATTAAGCAAAATGCCACAAAACTTCAGTTTTGGGAGATACCCACATTTTCTGACACAAGAAGATGCTTCAGAAGTCAAGCCTACAAGTGATGGTAGATTTGGTGTCTGTAGAATCCACTGCTTTTATTTTGCCCTTGTTGTCTTGGTTATGTAAGAGAAGTCATTGAGGAAACAAATCCGTTGGTCACTCTTCTTCTGCAGAGGCAGATCACGGCGCTGGGAAAGACCACGCAGCCATCCGCAAAGCCTTCAGCCACCCTTGCGGCATCTCACCACTGAACGTGAAGGGGACATTTTGGGAGCCCAGACTGGCTGCACTCCTCACGCAAAGGGGCACATGGGACTGTACCTCCACTGGGAACAAAAGCAAGGGCCTGCTGAAGTTAATCCTGGGCTTTATTATCTCTCCTGCACATCACTGCGCTTCCTGGTTAGCCCAGGACGGCTAACCGTGCTGCAGAAGTGTGTAAAGAAAGATGCTATCATCCCCTATCTGTCTGTGCCAGAAACAGGCAACACCAGAACAGCCTGTCTTGTCCAATTTCCAGTTCAGCTTTGCAGACTCAAGAAGTGCAGATAGTTTGGACATGCTTTAGATAAGGAGCTGAATATCTGTGTGTTTTCCTGAGCACTGAACACCATGCTTCATACAGTTTACTAAACTGTGTCACTAAATTTTTACCTTTCCTGCTAATAGACTTTTTTTGCTTCAGTGTTTCTTCTCACTACCCCCCAGCAACACCATCGGTAAATGCACAATTATGTTTGTACAACCACCAGTGTATACACTCTAGTAGCATTAGTACTGAAATATGCGTATTTGCACAGTGTACTTCAGTTCTTCAGAAATAAATGTGTGAAGCAAAGAGCAAGCTGCTCACATGCTTACAAAGCCCTGTGCCTGCAGTGAGAGTTCACTTTTAAATGTATGATGAAAAAAACAGACCTCGCCTTCCTGTCTTTGTAGAAAAATCCTGTGGATGTGTGTAGTACAAATGCACTCAGATGCAAAGATGAAAGTGGGTATTTTGTTTCTTTCACACACAGCCACAAAGGGAACCCAGCACTTTTTGCAGAGCTGTAATTACCAGATGTCTGTTTTAGAGTCAGGAGGATAGATAACTGGTTTGGCATCAGACTAATCTTTATGAAATGTAGGAAGGAGAAAGAAAGGGCTGGTTTGATTTGCTTTGCTTTGTTTCGTAAACCTCTCTCCCATACTGTCCGAAAATAAATGCTCATGCTCACTGTTACCTCTTTCCATACAACATTTTTAGCCAACATTCAAAGGGTTGGCTTGCTTTATTTTTTCAGGGATGTTCAGCAAATTTTCATCTAGTTTTCCCTTTGCTTGCCTTGCTGTCTGCTTTCTCCCTTACTTGCTTCTTCTCTCTGCTTCTAATGTGCCTCTGCTGAAGGATGCCTCACTTCTCCTCTTGTTTATCAAATGAAATTGAATTCCTTAGGCATAACTATGTTTGCACCCCAACTCGTTTGTGTGAAATTTACTGGTGATTGTTCCTATTTGAATCACGAACCTCTGAAACACAAATCTTTTCCTTAGGACAGGGAGACCAGCCAGTGTAATACTGCTCGTCTATCCTATGAGTTGTAGGTCAGCATTTAATTTCTGGGGCAAATACTTACTATTCAGAATTCACTGTCTGCTAGCATGTTTCACAATCCGTTTTTAAAATTCACAATCAGAGATGAACTGACCAAGACTGGGGAACCTCAAGATTCAAGTGTTTTAGCTATCCCATCTTAAAATACAACACTGACAGCATACTGAAAGCATAGGAGGTCTTTTATAAGGTAAAAACTAGGTAAGCTCAACCTATGGGAAAGGAAAGGAGATGAAGGAGCGAAGGATACAGACAGCTGAACTCTGGCAAGTATTTTTCAGTAAACGTTGCAAGGACCTTTTTTCTCCATCACATTTTGCACTTAGATAGTTATCTCCTTTGTTATCTTGCTATAGAACCAGACTTTTGTATCAGCAAAGATAGAGCCTCAGTCACTGGCAGGTTTACAGAAAGTGAAGATGAAAGAAGGGACAGGGACAGGGACAGGGATGGGGACAAGGACAGGGATGGGGTAAGATGGCAGAAGCAGAGTTGAAGTGATGCCTAAATCCTACCACACAGACTCAGCACAAATAATGTTTTACTCCACTAACATCCACAACGCAACCAGTAAGGCAGCTTGCTAAATGAAGTGTATGTGCTGTGTGAATAAGCAGAATGCAAATGCTTCTCAAAACCTGAAAGATCTTCCAAGTAGTTGTTTTCCACCTTATTCTCCTTGTTCTTATACTTGCTGCCCTGAAGATATGCATGTCTTCTCTGTGTAACGATGAACTGCTTGGGACCTTTAGTCTCCCAGCACAGAGAGGATTCCCAAATGCTCCACAAGAAAATCTTTCAAAGGTTTGGATATCTGGGATTCAAGCATATCCTGATTTTATCTTTTTTTTTTGTGAAGATGACAATGGATGCTCAAGCTCAGTGTCAAATTACTGTTTTGTGAAATAGCTGTTTTCTCACAAATAGCTTCTTGACTGAAAAATGTCTTTTCTTTGCCTCAATCTTCATGAACCTGAGCTGACAGCATATTCAAAATAGTTTATTCAGCAACATGCAGCATAAGTGGGAAGCAAAGATTTGTATGGTTCATGGTTTGTTTTGTATGGGTAGAGATTAGGGAATACACTTAATCACAAAGAGTCTTTTTTGCTGTTGTTTATTTCAGCATTATACATTTTTATGTGCACAGCCTAGAAATAAACCAAAAGGAATAATTTTATTAAATCATTTTACAAAAATATGTGATTTCCTCTCATATGCCAGTTCCTCTTTCTAGTCTAAAGGACTGATTTCCCCCTTAGATATAGAGTATTGCCTCGTGCTATATCTGTCTCTTTCTCTTATACTTTTTCAATCAAAATGTTCAAGGATGACAGACAGAAGACTCATGCTCTAGGATGGAAGGTAAATGTTAACTACCAGCTACTTACAACGTGAGGAGCTTAGAAGATGCAACTGCTGACCTTGACACTAGCTCCTCCATAGCGCCAAAGAGGAGCATTTACCATGCTGATGCATTTTATTTCCATGTCAGATTATGTACTTGCTTTATACAAATCACATGCTGATACAAAATATCTATGAGTCAGTCTTTTTCCTTCATGTATTACTCATTTAAGATGTGTAACAAAGTCCTCTATTTTATGCACGTGGCAAAACCTTGTTAAATTAATCACACTGCAAATTGTAAGGAAGAATTATGCCATTTCTCTTCAAAAAAACCCAAACTTTTGACATTTAAGTAATATATTTACTAAAGCACTTTGAGTAATACTGTCATCTATTTTCTGTCTATTAAAAAACATGTTATAGTACAAAACCTGTTTTTATCTCCGTCTCCACAAAAGCATGGCCAACATTGATTCTATTTAACATTTTATCAACTGAACTAGAGAAGAGATATTACCTCTTTGAGCATCAGCCAAAGGTCTTGTAGCTAATGCTGACCTCTGTCAAATGTAACGCATTGTATAGGAAGGATTGACAATTATTGTTCTACTGCATTTTGCAAGACACCAAGGGTCAGAGCAATGGAATTGTTACGTTGCAGCAGAGCAATAATTCAAAGCTTGTTTGCCTGTGTTGAGTAAAGCTACTGGGTCAAAAATCATTGTTGTGGTAGAGTACACACAAAATGTTAAAGAATTTGTAAACAGGCTTGCAGTTTTCCCAGTCATTTTATTTGTTTCCAGGATTTCCATTGTGGTTAACAGGTATTCCAAATCAGCCCACTGTCCTTCTATGACAGCGTGATTCTTCTTGTTATAAAATGAGAAATCAGCCTTTTAATCTCAAAGATTCAGATTGCATTGAAGCTTTATCTAGCCTGCTGGAAAGGAAAAGTGAGGGTCCATGTAGAAAAGGAAAAGTTTTCTTGTTCCTCTAGAGCATGTATATAATAGTGAAATAAAATTTTCAAATTAATAAAAGGCATTTTGATTTCTTTTGCTTAATTTTTAAGGTTACTTAAAATATAAAGTATTCCTATCTGTCCGCAAAGCCCTTGATTGTATCTCCTTGTAGTGCATGGCCTTCTTTAGACTGCTAATTTCTATGAAGAGCATTCTGCTTAGTTGAAAGAGTGTTTTTGTATTTTTGGCATTGCAAGTACTGAGTTTGATACCTTCTTATCATCTTATATAGATGCATCTATGGTTCATTGCAAATACACTATAAAAAGAAAAGTATAACTAAATGCCTCTATATAATCAACAGAAATGACAAACCCATTCCCTTTGATGCTGAAGTCAATAAGGGTTTATTGCAAAACTTCAATAAAAATAGGATTAGATATAATACAGAATATAGTTATAGTTCATATATATATGAATATATATTCATAATACAGAAGAAAAATATGAAGAAAATCAATACACTTGTCTAGTTTATCTCTTTTGCCTACTGTAGGATCATTTTCTGTGGTATATTTCCAGTATTTTGGCTCAATCATCCTGTATTTTTAAGCAACATCACTTTGTTGCAAAACTAGCAAATATTGTATTGAACTATCTAAACAGGAGTACCATCTACTGGGCTCAGAAGGCAATCTTTCTGACCTGCTTAGCACTGCTAAGTCCTCAGGTAGTATGTTTGGTTTTGTGCACTGCACATTCAGAAAAAAAATGTGGACCAAGGGGGAAAAAAGTCTACAGTAAAGCCATCAAAATGAAGAGAGATAAAGGGAATGCCTGGAAAAAAAAAAAAAGATGGTTTTTATGAGGGAAGACATGCAATGGAGCTATGAGCTAAATTAAGAATGGATAAAGAATTAATACTGGGTTGTAAATTTGAGTGATATTCAGGGTAAGAAGAGACATCAGTGAGCAAATTAGAAAGCACTAAGAATTGGGCTAGATGTCAGAAATTTAGAGTCAGAGCAGATCATTGTTTTCCTACCGTGAACATTTATCTGTTTGTAACGAATAAAACTCACATGGCACATTGAGAGTCAGGAAGTAGTTCTGTTGTCACAGAGTCCACTACAAATCAGGACCCAGTTTTACTAGGCACTGTAGCTACCTTCTGAAAAAGAGGACACAGTACAAATGGTCTGATCTCTACATCCATGAATGAAATCACGGAGATATGTGGGCTGGCTGAGAGGAACAAATCAGCAGTGGCTATTTTCTTTCTTTGTGAAACAGGTGCTGTGGCATGCAGTCCTCTGCAACTACTCCAAGGAAGGGAAGAATCTGCTGGATGAGAAAGGGGTCAGCAGTGTTCAGGAACAGGCCATGTAAATTAAAATAAATCATTATTCTCAATGATTAAAAAGGGAAGCAATTAATATAACTCAATGAAAAAAAAAATCTACCCCAAATCCTAATCTTAAATCAGGATGATTTTTCATTAATTTCCCAGCCTTAAAATTACAGCATCAGTTCTTGGTGTATATTTTACTATTTGATCCTTCTTGTATAAACCTTCATGTTGCAAAGCCCCACCAAATGTTATGGTCCAGGATAAAAACATTGTTTTCCTCCAGCAGGTGACAGTATGGAAGGCAGGCATGGCAAAAGCTGGGCATATAGATTATACCTCATTCTGATTACCTCTAGGCTCCCAAAATTAAAATCAAATGCTGCCTGGAAGCATCTATTACCAGTGTATAGGAAGCATCCAACTTGCAGAGAGACAGTGGGTTTCAGTCTTCAAAGTTGCCACTATATAATTTTTCGTGGGTATTACGCTCATACAAACATGTTTGCAATGCCTTTAAAATAAAACAAAAAATGAATATAAGACATGGAGGATGAAAGTGGTTACAGATCAGCAGAGGGACAACCTAGATGATAACGTGCAAGAGTGTGCTTTGTATTTCAAGCTACATCTAATATCCTGACAACACATGCAAGACTTTCAACTTCACTTACAAAGCCATTTGTAGCTACACTTCTCCTGCCCAAGGAATATATGCGGAATCACATTAATGAAATTATTTTCTGTCCAAATAAATCACTGAAATATGTGTGCAGTAGAAAAACATTATGACAAACCAGTTCAAATAGAGTAAAAACTGTAAAAAAACTCAATCTGTCTTCTGAAACAAACAAAACAATAAGCCAAAATTGAGGAAGATTTAGAAAAGGCATCACTACGCATATGTTTTGGCTGACTTCTGTGGTCTCTTTCTGTGCCAACTATGGCACCGGTAGTGTGGCTAAGCTAAATAACTTTGGTCAATTCCTAAAGCCATCTTCTGTTACGTGGAGGAAAATGTTCCCTCTAAGCTCCCTCTGACTGTCACTGGAGAAATACATTCAAGTTAAATAATTCAAGAGGAAATGTATAAAAGAAAACTATCAGAACTAGTTTGTGTGATGAGAGCAATGAAATTTTAGGTGTGCCAGAAATGAAGTGTGGAAGTTACTTGTGAGCCTTGGGTGGGATTCACTCTTAACACTAAACCCTGATCCCGTACAAATGGGTGCAACACAGTGCTGTGGTGTAGGCAAACTCCTGCTCAGGAGCTCAGGATGTCCTGCAGAGGTGCAGAAACACCAGCCTTGACCCAGCATCTAGTGAAATGTCCTTCAATTCCTTTGTTCTACAGATTTAATTTGGGTTTAATTCTGGCATGCACTAGCACTGAGG
The DNA here is from genome assembly GCF_000700745.2 of Antrostomus carolinensis. Lineage (NCBI taxonomy): Eukaryota > Metazoa > Chordata > Aves > Caprimulgiformes > Caprimulgidae > Antrostomus > Antrostomus carolinensis. The sequence goes on along the minus strand of NW_010307525.1, from coordinate 8,613 downwards.
AGACAAGGTTTAAAGGAGAGTCAGCATTCAGAGCTGATGAGGGGAAGAACCTGAAGTCTGGTGATGACCTAAATGTGACCTTCTAAAGTGACTACCTAAAATCCTGAAAATCATCCAGCTCCATTTTGCTGTAAGCAGTTTTGAGAGCTAAGAGAAGTATCCAAGGCTTTCTTCTGTTATCTCATCATGGTAGGGGTCTGCCCTTGAGGACCAGAGGCTATGAGTAACTTTGCTTCAGTAAGAGACCATGTGGGACATGAAGGGGACATGCAGAAAAGCAAAGTTATGTCAGTGTTTAAGAGTTTGTCATTGATATGACATAAAATAAAGAAGGCAAAGTGAAGCCTAGAATCCTGAAAAAAAAAAAAAATTACTGGTTTTAGCTTTCTTTTTAATCAAAATAGTTGGTGAAAAAGCAGTACCTATGACACTGGGCTTCTCCTGAAATTGATATAATTGTTGCATTTCTGATAGTATAAAAGGAAATATTTTTTAAATTTTTGCAAAAAAATATTTTCTCTTTCATATGCAAGTTCAAAATCATGGTTACTTTATGATATCAATACATTTTAATTAGCATTAATTTTATTTTTCATCAGTCAAATGTTAATTGAGATGGAGAGTATTATTCTTTCTTTCTTTTTTACAGCTTGCCATTTAGAAGTTATGAGTGTTTATTGATAAACTAATAGAATACATGATGAAATGGCTGTAGACTTAAGCCGTTAAACATTGACCAACAAATTAATGTAATAAAATATGTACAAACTACAGTGTGATTCGTGTTTATTGAACCATGTACGTCCTTGCCAGATAAGCTGTCAGTAAATATTTTATCAGATACACATATTTAAATTAATGCAATTAAAATGAAAAACAGTTCATCAAAGCATTGTTACATCTGGGTAGAAAACAAAACCAACAGTAATTGCCATTATTAGATATAGTGTACATTATATGACATTACACGAAATAGAATTAAAATTAGAAATTTTTTTTTTGTGTGGAGGTTTCTTATTCAAGTGAATAAGAATAAAAGCCTCATCAATTAAAGCCAGTCTGGCACAATTCCTGCTACATAGTGGTTTTTTTTTTTTTTGTTTTTGTTTTTTTTTTCCCATTTAGATCTCTTATCTTGTCTGTCTGTAAGCTCTTTGGGGCAGAAACCTTTTATTTTGGGACCCTGAATGCAACTGAAAAACCTATAGTCAATATCAATTGCATTGTTTATTGTCAATCACCAAATATTTGGATACCTCAGCTGGTGAGTCCTAGTATTTCTCTCTTCCCATTAAATGTCAGGAATCTCAACCCAGGAGCAGATTTTCCTCCAGAGCAACATCCCAGTTAACCAGACTTGTACGTTGTAGTTGTGTGCAGAAAACATGTGCAGCAAAACATGGCTGGGGTAGCGCACGCTCTGCACATGAACAGGATCTCATTCTTCAGTCCATTACAAATCTAAAGAAAAAAGTCCCTTTTACTTTGCTCTAATGATGTGCAGGAAACAAACCCATGTCCTTCTCCCGTCAGCCTGCCGCTTTCTGAAACAGCCAGGGTGATCTGCAATTGTCCATCAAGGCCAGCCTTGTCCTACACAGCAATTCTCTTGTGCAGGTGGAACGCAAGGAAGCCTTTTCTCTTCCACTACCCACACCTTGACTGCTTGGAGACAAAGGCGGCTTTCTAGGTGTCACTCTGGGCTGGATGTGTTTTTGACCCGCACCGCGGCAATTCTTCTGACTGTCTGCTTGGCCTAGATGAGGAGGTCCCAATTCACAGAGGAGTTAAATGAAATACGAATCCAGGGAGAGATTTTAATTCATGCTTCTGGAGCGCGATGAGATGCCTGAGCTGCTCTGTGCTGTGCCCTATTCAAAAGATACTTACTGAATAAATCTGAATAATGAATGAATGAGAAGAGACTGTTATCTGGTCTGTACGTACAAAGAGGCTAAGTTTGTCAAATTAATTATTCACTGTGAATTATTCACTTAGCTCCAACAACCTCTCCATAATCCATCTTCTTCTGTCTATCCCAAGTGCTATGAACATGGTTTATACCTAGCTCATATTTTAGCCTCTTTCTTTGAGTTATGTGTGATGTAGACTACAAACATGGATCACAGACTCATGATAGTACTGGGGGAAAAAAAAAATGCTTATTCTATTTAAAATGAACTTAATAGCTGGAAAACAAACAAACTCTAAGTACAAATAGCTGTAAAAAAATAGAGGTCTTGCAAACGTGGGCATGCACTTTACAAGTAGCAACCTTGAAAAGATAGATGGGAGAAGGCATGGTGCCAGAGATAAAAATATATTAATAAAAGGAGGAGCCAAAAGAGCTCAGGGAGTAAAACAAAAACCCAGGGTTGTGGCAGTTGAAATAGAGCATTTAGAATTGAATCTTTTATAGTTAAAGCTGTACATTCACTATGTTCTTTCTTATTTCTTATGTTTATTAGGAACATTTAATATATTTTTGCATTACTAAATCTCAACAGGTTAACTAATGTAAAATATTCAGATTTTGGTACTGCTAGTAATGTGGAGCAGTACCTTAAACTCTGCTATTGCAGAGAATAGGAAAAAGGATGACACAGTCAAATTTTAATGCAAAGCCCTAACGTAAAATATGAAATATGAAGAATGTGGCCTATAAGAACCGAGCTAAAATCATAGCTCAGAAATCCTGCTGTAGTTCAGTTAGTTTGGAGAATGTGTAGATGCCAGAAAACAAAATATTTTTATGAGTAAGGGCACAATGTAGGCTTTATTTTTATCAAGTGAGTTTAAAGAGATATTTAAAGCTAATACTTTCTTTATAGCATATTTTGTTTTATGCTAAGCAGAATCCAAAAAGACCCTATTAATGAAGATGGTTTAATGCCTGTGCATTATTATAATGCACTCCTTTGTTCTACACTTTCTCTGTGTGTCATAGACTAAGTCATTAATCAATGGGTGCTGAAAAATAATTGTCTAGTTCTTAACAATCTTCTATTGTTGAAACATTTGGAATTTTAAGATAAAGATGTACTGGCTGCTCTGAAAAAAAATGTGGTTTAAGATTACCCTTCATGGAAGTGTGGGCTTATTGTTAGAAATGCAAAGCAGATGACCTGGTTTTAATGTGTTTTAGTGCACTGTTGTTCAATTGCCTATTCAAATTGTACTCAAAAAGTAGACTTCATTAATGTCACAAAATAATGATTTTGTGTGTTATTTTATTGTACTGGCACATTAATTAAATGGAGAAGCATCATAGAATTACACAGGGTTTAAAAATAGATGTACAGAATCTTTTTGGTAATAATAATAATAATGGTAACTCTTAGTCCATTTAATACAATTTAAGAATTATATTCTTTTTATGCTTCTATCCTTGATGCCAGATATACATAAAAGGCACATACTGATTACAAATCACCTGGGAATATGTGTCTATAACAATCCCTTTCAGTGACTCACCTAGGAGATCTGTTTGACAAACTTCGTATAGACTGGGGAAATTCTGTCGAAAATCTTATAAAGCTGCAGGCTCCCAAACAACACAGAACAGTTAATTCTCTTCTGACAGGAATACAGCACAACTGGACATCAGCTAAATTCTATCAGCAGTTCCAGCTCCACTAGCACACTGGTTTGGTTGTGAAGGCCACAGAAGTTGCCTGGAACAGTATTCTGTCTGAATGCCCTCTAATCCACCTCAGGCTCTTTTAAATAACCTCAGAATCTAAATAAAAGCAAGAACAGCTTTTTTATCACAGCTCTTCCCAGAAAGCCCGGCTATGGGTACAGCTGCTTAGGATGCTGGAGGTGGACGCACAAATCTGAATCATGCCTGTGAGACGTGAAGAAAAAATTTTAAAAAATTAAAAATCCAACATGCCAAATTTACTGGATGAAATGCATGAAAATACTTATTATATCCAACAGAGATTATTATTTGTTTGATAATAAGGATCTGGACAACAAGAGGATCTGGACCACAGAGATCTTCCATCAAACTCCAGTCAGAGGAAAGAGTCTGCTTAACTTAAAGAGAATTGTCCAAGCCTCTTTCACTTAATCAACAACTCTTCATGGGAGCTTTGTGCAAGGTGATGTTCCTTATGTATACAACATAATGTGATAGTAGCTAATCCTGTGGAAAATAAAGTGTGGAGGAAAGAGGAAAGCCTAGGATGAGAAAAGAGGGCTTGAGCGTACAAGTCTAGGATGACCACAGTGGTCCTCAGGGTATTAACACAGGTGGTCATTTCTTGGCCAGTGCAGTAGCTGGGTAGCTGTGGGTTTAGGGCATAACAGAGAAAAAAAAAAACCAAAACAAAACAGGAAAATAAAACATCACATTTATGTCAAGAAGGCAAAGGAACTAACAGAAACACACAAAAGACAGTAATAGCTTCCTTAAGGATGAGATTAAAGGAGGAAGAATGGGAGAGATTACCACCTCAGCTGGTTAACCCCACAGGTTATGCACAGTTGTATCTCCTTCACTGCTTTTTCATTTGCCACTTACCACTGCAAACTCAGCAATTCTGTGTAAAATATTATCCTTTACTAGATAACTGGGTTAAATAGAGGAGTATTTTAAAAGCCAGTGTATACATGTTTTCAGCCACAACCTTCCCACACACCAGGGAGAGAGGTAACACAGCACTGAGTCAGAGAAAACCTGGATGCAACTGTCCTGTGCCACTGTTCAGCAGCCAGTCCACATACAAATGCTACAGAGATGTCTTGCATGATTCAAAGTAATGAGGGTCTTCTGGTTCTGGCCTAATGTGTTGTACCCAGCTCATACACCAACTTATTAACAGGGAACTTAAGAGCTATGGGCATGATTTTAGTTATTGTTGACTACTTTCCTTGGTATGACAATGATTGTGGGAGATTATTGAGTTAGAAGTGGCATGTAAAAAGAAACAAGAGGAAAAAAAGTAGGTGAAGGAAAGACACAGAAAATTAATGGTACTTTTTAAAATACTCTCAGTTTGCTGGTAGTTATTTCAGAGGGTGGGTTAACTTTATTTTTTTAATTTTTTGCTTTTTGCTTTCCTTTTTTTTAAATTCAATTAGAATTTTGAGGTGATACATTGGCCGTTTTCAAGTAAGTGATGAACTTCCACTGAACTCAATATCAATAGAAACAGAAATAGTAGCTCTCAATCGTACCATTTATTTTATTAATACTGACCACAACTTTAGTAAAATCCTAAAGCTAGTGGCTGTACAGATTATTGCAAATATGCTCAAAATTTAAAGAACAATGAACTTTAAGTTACACAAACAGGAAACAAAGAACAGAAGGTTTTGTTAACATTCTCAAATATTTATTTGGTTTTTTTTGTTTGTTTGTTTTTTTGTTTTTTTTTCCTACTGGCTATTTATTTTTCCATTATTAAATAGTGAGCTCCTTGGGACAAGTGAAGTGTTTATTTCAGTGCCTGGAAATCATATAACACATTGTGCAGATTGTTGCAAATAAATACTAAAGCCCATTATGGGAAGATGAGTGCTGCCATTGCATTTTGTCTTTCTCTTTTAGCTGCTTGAGAAATGTGTGTGCTTTATTTTCATTTTCTGCATGTGCTTATATAAATGCTGGAGGACCCAACCGTATATATGTATGTCCACACCTAGAGGCAAAATGCAATAAAGTTGATGATAAGCTCATTTTCTAATGTGATGGCTACAATGAAGTAAATTCTGTGCCTAGTAAATAAGGGAGAAGGTAGGGAGCTACCAACATAAACATACTCCTCCTCTTTAGCATCTCAAACTCTCAAGGAAAGGTCTTTCTCTGTGTCATAAATCATTGAGAGATGAAGAATAATTGTCTAGTTCTTGATATGAATGTTGAAACATATGGAATTTTAAGATAAAGATGTACAGTTTGTACTGAAAAAAAGTTTTCTAAGATTATGCTTTCTGAAAATGTGAGCTTATTGTTATAAATGCGAAGCAGATGACCTAATGTTAATGTATTTTAGTGTTATTTTAGTGCTGCCTATTCAAATTATTATAGAAAATAGACTTCATTAATGTCATAAAATAATGATTTTGTGCATTATTTTATTAAACTTAAACAATAATTAAATTTAGAAATGCTGTGGATCTATAAAACATTTGAAAACAGAATTCTACCACATTACTGTCGTAATAGAAGGGAATGGTTCTGAGGTCACTGAAAACTTGTTCTCTCTTTTTACGTTTTCCTAGATGTGTGCCATAAATAAAAAGAATACACTGCATGTTATTACAACCCTGCTAGGAATACACAGTCCTGTGTAACTCTGTTTTAGCATTCTTATAGGACAAAGAGAATAGTTTATCAGAGTTTGGTTTTATTTTTCCTTCTACAGTAGCATGATAGAACTTGAAACACAAAATTGCAACCCAGGCTACTGAGGCCAGAGAGAACTCTCTACTTGCAAACTAGTCAAGACTTTTATTGTCCTGGTTTTGCTAGGAGAGAGTTAATTTTCTTCTCAGTAGTTAGAATAGCTGTGTTTTGGTTTCAGTGCAAGACTTGTTACGAGAAGAACATCGATAAAAGTGCTAATGTTATTAGTTGCTGCTGGAGCTCAAGGCCATCGTGTTTGGCTGTTCACAGCTGCATTAGGACTGGGAGGGAGAAGCGCAGTGAATAGCAAAGCCCAAAACTGGCATTTGGATGCGCCAATGAGATATTCCAGATCATGTCATGTCATGTTTAGTATATGGGGCTGACTGGAAAGGGGGGTGGGATTTGTGTGGGTTTTCGCTGGGGTTCTCGCTCTTCCAGGATTGTGGTTTCAGTTCGGGATTGTAGCTCCTCTGGGATCGTTATCTGGGAACGGGCTGGGCTTATCAGTGGGTGGTGAGCAGTTGCACTGGGTTATCACTCATTTGTATATCTTATTACTCTTATCATTATCGCTACTATTTTAATATTAGGGTTTTTTTTAAGTTTTCTTTTATTTCTATTATTAAACTGTTTTTATCTCAACCTACAAGCCTCCTAATCCTTACCTATCCCTCCAGTCCTCTCCCCTGTCCCCTGGGGGTGGGGGGGAAGTGGGTGAATGACTGTGTTGGCTGCTAGCCAAGGGCTAGCCCAGTGAAACCATCACATTATGAAAAAATAATGCATTATATAAAAGTAAGATCTCGTCTTCCAAGAGAGCCTTAATGGGTTATTGTAAAAATGTAGAGAAACAGCACCCTGGTTGGCAAAATGCTAGCAACAGAATAACAGATATAACAGAATAACAGAATCCCTGAAAGCAACTTTCATGATGAAGCAAAGTTTAGGTAAATGAATGAGGTCTTTTTTCTCTCCTCCCCACTTCTGAGCTGTGTTCATATACTACATTTATACAGAGAGAGATACCAGTACACAGTTCAAACATAATCCGGATCATGCATACATTGTGTGAATTTAAGAAAAGAGTTGGCACAGAACAACATAGCATCCATGGCAGAACTAATTCTTCATGTAGCTTTGCTATGAAGAACAACTAGTTAAAACAAAACTGGTACATGGCGGAGGGGAGGAACAGTTGTCTTCAAAACCTATAACCAGTCATATATTATTCTTGACCTGCTCCTAATGTAGAGCAGGGGAAAACCCTAAAGCTCTAATTTGATAAAAACTGTGAGAATGTAGAGCTCATTAATCAATCCCACCCTTAGGGCCAGTGGTGGGGAACAGGAAAGGAAAGTTGGCTTCTGGGAAAGAAAATATTAACTTTCAGTCTTACTTATCTGCAATATAATTAAAATATCTGAAAATTTGGAAAATCTACATAAATTTCTCATTCCTTCTTATAATTTACCTTTATAAGAAAGGCCCAGCCAGGCCATGACCTTGGAAAATCCCTGTTATCAGCAGCTGCATACCATGGTAAGGCTCCACATTTCTCAGTGTTAAGATTCTAAAACGTTTTCCACAGACATGGTGATAATAATTTTTCAGCCTGTGTGTAAGGAAGCCTGAAGGTCCATGAGTGAGCTACCTAAAATCATATTGCTAGTCTACATATTTTGCAAAAAAACCCCAAACCAAACCAAAACCCAAACCCCATAACATGAGATTATGCCAACTCTGAGAATGTATGAATGTACCCATGTTGTCTTGTAAGGAATATGACCCAGTGGGACAGAGGAGCATATTCTGGAGAAATAGGACTTTAGACTTAACATTTTTTAGTCTGCTTTGTCTCACAAAAAGTAATTGAACCACAGTAGGCATAATACACCCCATTCTTTTAAATTAAGAAGGATTTTTCCAAATTTTATCTGTCATCTTTGTTAAAAATCAAATCAGAAAGATTGCAATTATATGTGGCTATTTTCTAAACTAATTTGGGGGTAGAAACAGTGACGTTTCTCCAGTAGCCCTCTAAAACCTGTAAAGCAGTGGTACAGCCATTGCAGGTAAGGTTAAGATAAATTTAGACTTAAGCTTTCAACAAAATGGTTTTCTTTCATGCTGTCAATGAAAAGGTCAAATTGTATAGGACCTTCATTCTTCTATATGCTGCATACACGGGGAAATAAAAATGAAAAATGTATATATGTAAAGTCCAGACTATCATAGAATCATAGAATGGTTTGGAT
>NW_010307524.1:32289-74711 GCF_000700745.2 Antrostomus carolinensis | reverse complement strand
TCAACATTCTTCTTATAACAAATCCCACACTAAAAACAAAACACAGTGCTTTCTGGCTACTAAGAAGAAAATTAACCCTATCTTAACAAAAAAAAAGGACACCATGAGAAATTCTCCTTTTGAAATTCTTACTCTTTAAAAAAAAAATTCTTTCCTTCAATGCAGTATTTAGAAAACTGAATTCAAGCACCCTTTCAAACTTTTAAAATCTTGAGTAACCTACTCCAGTTTTACTGAAATTTAAATTTTTAGAGATTTTAAAACAGGCAAGATTTCCTCTCTTTGGTTGCCAAGCCAAATTACGAAATCTCAGTAATCTTTTCATAATGGATTCTTCTGACAGACCTAGTGATGCATACACTTTACAGGTCATCCTCTTTGCCTTCTCTTATTCCAATGGAAATTTATTTTATCCAAAATAAAATCTGTATTTTTCTTGCAAAAATAAATGTACTTTTTATTACTTAACATTCTTGCAGATTTGAAATTTGTAATTTTCTCTACTTTCTGAAAGTGTAAAGCAGAATTAAAATAGTTGAAGACAGTCCTAAATATTTTTTATTTGGTTACTTACTGAATGTATAAATGTGATATTAATGTGGTGGGACTGTTAAACCACTCACTGCCTTTTGGAATTCTGTCACATCTTACTCTCAGTCCATACCCTTTTTTCTTGACAAGTCAAATGCATTGTCATTATAATTTTGCTGGATGCCCCAACTACAAACACTTTGAAGAAAAATAGGTTTGATTTTTATTTCCTCATTATTTTCAAGGCTGATAAAAGTGGCTGATAGCTGAGAGGACATGAAGTTCCAAGGAACCAATATTTTCCCACAGAATCAATAGCTTTTTAACAGAACATTAATATTCCTTATTCATTGATAACATATTGGCAAAGATCAACATTTCTAAATATCTTGTTCTGTCATTCTTTTGTTGTGGCTTTTTTGTGTTCTTTGAAAAGGCTCACTCCTAAATAACCAAGAAAATATGAAAAAACTCAAGGAAAACATTTTCTTTTATTTCCCACTCAATTTCAGTATGTCTAATGACAGCTTGGGTAAACACACTAATGTCTAGCTTGGTGCTGATTTAATGTGTGAAAGTAAGTTGAAGAAAAGTCATTGTAGTGTGAAGACATCCATTAAAGCAGCCACTAACAGATAAGAAGTCTACTATTGCACAAGGATAAACCAAAGAAATGTGTGGTTCAAACATAAATAACAATATGTGAGTGATAATTAATGAGATAAAATTATCATAATACATTTATGTATATATGTATTGCAACTTGGTCCAAGGTGCCTGACTCCAGGATACTAAATCCTGATTCACTTATACTAGATCCATATCAACTATATATCTATGGATATCAAAAGAGCTTTTCCTCATTTGTACTTGGGGGGGAGAATCTGAAAACTCTCGCTTTAAGCACAAAAATTGTGAATAACAAGCCAGTTCGGCAAAGCAAGCTGGACACTTTTAGTGATAAACCATGGAAGCTAACATAGATTCCTAGTCTTTGCAACCAATAATTTATAGAGTGTGATACAGTGTTTTAGAAAAGGTAAGTTAGAAAAGAACCTAATGGTTGTAGAGGGTTGTAGCTAAACATGAATTCATGGTGGCTCAGAGCAGAAAAGATACCTGTGGATGCTACTCCTACTCAAACAGGGGACTGTGAATAGAAGTGGAAAGTTAAAATATTGCAATAACAAGACCATTGCAGTCTGGGGTATATTGTGTACCCTAGGGAGTCCACACTTTGGAAAATATATTAGTAAACAGGAGCATCTATAAACACAACACAAGAGAGTGTTTACAAGTAGTTTTCTGTTTCTGGAAGATGTGTCTTCCAGTTGAGTGCTAATGAAGTTCTATAGCTTAATGCAGAAAAGGTTGAAAAAATTTATCTCATTCCCTCAGTAACCTTAAATCAAGACAGAATGTCTTCTCCAAAAAAGCACTTCTTCTGTTCAGCCAAAGTATATGAGCTCAGTGAAAGAACTACTTGGGGGAATTTTGTGTTCTGTGTTATAAAAATCAGACAGAAGAGGTAAATAGAGAAGGGAACAGATAAAACCCCATTTTTGCACCCTTTAATAGCAACACATATTACATGTATATTTAGCACTATTGGCAAAACAGATATGCAAGCCTCCTGCATTCCTGAGGTCTTGTCAGTCTTGTGTACTGCCTTCTCTCTACCTTTTTCATGAATTTCTAGGAAAGAACCTTATCTGACGCTTTCCCAGAATTTCTGTGCAAATGAACAAAATCAGAAGTATGTCTACAAACGTGCAAGTGATGAATATGAACCCTATCACATCCATGAATTAGACTTTTGCAGAGTCACTGATTATGGGAGCCTGCTTTGTGATTCTTTTACTGCTAAAAATAATTTCTATTCCAAGCTACTAAGTCAGCTTGGAATCATAACAGCATCCAGTCACTGGGTTTCAAGTCACTGTACAGTAATACCTTGCTGTGCCTGTAGCTCAGGCATAACTTTTTGATTTAAGATATTTTAGTCAATGGTAGGGAGGTAGAGTTGCAAGCTGGCCAACAATTATTCCCTGTATCTTTTTCCCTTTGGGAGTACAGAAAATGAGGGAAATCATTTACATACATGGACACTCTTTGTTCTCTCTAGTGTCATTGATAATTATGTGCAACAGGCCTCTTCTGAGAGAGGAGTCACCTGTTTAATATGGTCATTTCAGGCTTTCAGGCTATGTTTGTTGCTGCAGATAAAATAGGCCTATTCTCTGGCTGAGAGGGCACAGCTCCCATCTATGGAACCTAAACTATCTTCTCTCTTAAAATACACAAAAAGACTTCATAATGCAGCCCAGTGGGAATGGTTGTCACACGCAACTGCCTGTAGGGTTCCTGGGTGCTGCCTGGAAGATTGGCAAGAGCTGGCTTACAGGGATCATGTGAGCAATAATGCAATATGAATAGTCATGTTTCAGTATTGCAGCCCATGCCTTGGGCTAGCGCAGTAAGGTTGTAAGCTTGATGTCTTTTAGCTTAGATGTGCCTAGAAGCTTTTTCCTGGTTGTGGTTGCTAAGAGAAAGAAGAGAAAGACTTGCTGAGATCTGGCCTATACCTTCAAAGCAGGAAAGAAATATGTTCTTTCAGCACGAACATGTGTCTGAAGAATTGCAATAAACAAATATAAGGACTCTTTTCTCTCTGCTCTAGTTTCTTGAGCATGGACTTTGGATCGTGCCCACCTCTGAATTAATTAAAAATTATCCATGTTCATTGGATGTAAAAGCACCAGTTATCCAGCTATGCAGAAGACAAAATCAAAAACTGAGAGAAAGAAAATACTGCTCCTTCTTTCTGCCCCAATCCTGTAGGCTTTACTCATAATAAATAGATAAATAAATAAATCTCCTACTGGCTTCCATTTTCAGCTTCTCATTTGTCTCTGCAGTGTACTACAGCCATATCAAACTTCTGGGGCTACACAAATCTTCTGGTTATCAAGGCATTGCAGCTGCCTCTCCTTTATATGATGGGATCATAATGTTTGCTCAGAATCAGCATTATGTTTTCATTGATTGTGGCCCTGACTGAGGGAGGTCTCTAGTCCTGGTGTGCCTGCAATGTGATAAAACCTGCAGTGATATGGGCCTGATGGCATTTTGACATAATTTTCTTCAGGACATGTTTTAGTTCCCTTAGGTGTCTTGGAGTGTGATTTGCCAGGGATGTGAGTAGCAGTTGTGTGTAGGGCTGCACAGTGTCTCAGCACTTCTCCTAGGCCAGGAAAGTATGGACAGTCAGAGATGTGCTGTCACGGATGCCAGTGCTGAGCTGTAATAGCTGCTATCAATCATACTATGAGATCTGATGAGAAATACTGCAGAAAAGCGAGACATTATTACTAGTTTTAGCTCTGTGAAGAAATGTGCATTGTCAAGTTGTGATGGTGTGATTGTAATTGTTCTAAATTTTAAAGACTGACTCAAGTCAACATACACATCCTCCAAATGCCTCTGTTTCCTTCTTTCTACAGTTTTCTAGCATTCTCATAGGTAGCTGTGTAGCAAGATAAACATTGTTCTCAAAGTACTGTAAATTCTCAACATGGATTAGGAAAAAAACAAACTAAAGTTTTCTTTAGCCACTGTCTCTAAAAAGCATTTTCCCAGCAAAATTATTCTTATCTCTTAACATAGGCTTCACATTTTCTCTTCTATACATTACTGGAAAGAGTTCATGTGTCTATTATATAAAAGTGGGTATCTTACCTTTTGATTTTTTGTGCTTTAATTAGGAAAATTCTTCTCTTTTTTCCTCAGCTTTTTGCTGCCTTACAATCCTATCCTCAGAGTTGTAGTTATTAGAAGGATAAATTTTCTTATGCACTGAAAGAAAATCTTTAGCACATGATTTTCAAAAACATTTGGCATTTACTTAAGCCTGTCTTCTCTGATGTTTATATATATGTTTTACTATTGATGAACACTGGTAAATATTCCTCTCCTTGGACCAGTTTTGAACTGTGCTTGTTCAGTACCACTGCAGATAAGACCTTACAATTTTTTTTTTTAATTTTTTTTTTCAGACAACTTAACTTGAAACAAAGGATAACACCCAGTAATTAAATAATCAAACCCCATACTCTCATTTGCTCTGTCTATATGGATCAAGATGTTCTGAGCATACTCAAAGCCAAATGCTAGGCTGCTTGCAATGTTCCAAACTCCAGTAACACCTTCAGGAGCAAGATGGTGTTACTCCAGCTGGTGTATCATACAGGCAAATGTCAGTCACCACTGTACTAAAACACCCAGGCTGCTTGTGCATAGCTAAATAGAGATTATGTTCACTTGGGAATCACCCTTCCAAGAGTGCTGCATGTTTACCTGTACCAGAAGGTGCCATGTCTACCTGCACTTATTTGAGAAGGACATTCAAGATAATCCCTGTCGCCACACTCTCCTGCTATGTCCCAACACCACGAAGAAACTATACTCAATGCATATTTCACAAATGATATGTCCAAGACAACATACTCAGCAGCATTCTCACTAAACTTCCATGTTCCACAATAGCAGACTGGTGCCTCTGAAGGGTACCCCTACACCACCATGTAATAGGACAAGGCACTCCATGTATATCCAAGAGTGTGACTGAAACTTATTTACTGAGACAACTGTAAGTGAAGAGACACCCAGATGGACCAGATACAGCATCCACCTATAGAAAGGTTACACCTTTCTGCAAAGCAACATGCATCTTCATGTACCCACCTCTGTTTTGGATATTCCATGAGAATTCTTGATCAGATATCACTGGGCTGGTGGGCACTTTTGTAGGAGCTCCTAAGAAAGATGGAGGCAGGTGAGTAATGATCACAAGCTGAATACTTATATCTCTCTTTTTAACTCTAGCAGGAGCTTCACCACAACTGAACCATCTCCAGGCTGGCTAAGGTAGAAACTTAGTGAGGAAGAGAAACTTTAGTTCCACAGCAGTTTTCCTAGCCCCACCCTTCTTCTGCCCCAGAAAGTGTTTTCTCAAGATGCATGTTAGAAAGTTTTAAAAGTTTTGTTCTACAAACTCTGTATCTATCTTCCTGTCTCTGGGGTGCTTGGATGTTCCTGACAGTTGTTTCATCCCTCTACAGAGGGAGTCATGTTTCATCCCTCTTGCCTTGCACATTTTTTGGCTGGTACAAGAATACTAAAATTTGGCTTTGTCAGGAGAGGAATACAGGAGACAATAATTTCAAACAAATACCCAGGAAAGCTGACATGGCAGGCAGATGACATCGCTGCATTTTTTATTCTCTTCAGATCCTTATCTGGGAGATCATGATTCTCAGCCTACATTTAGTCTTCAGGTACAGAATCAGGACACAGAGAGAAATTGGTAGAAAAAAGTTGAAATAACTCCTACAGACTCTATCATTTATGTGAATCCAAACATTAATTGTACAGGATGGTTTTATCTGTATTTTTAGGGGTGAGACAATTTAATGAGTAACTGAAAGATAAATCCTGATTTCCTACTTGACCCAAATCACAATCTGTTGAACACTGTGAAGTCCTACTTTCACAGGGACAGGTACAGATGCCACAGAAGAATGCTAGTCTGAGGTTTCATTTTAAGAAACACAGATGCAATGGGTTTTATTGGCATTCTTGGCTCAGTGAGCAGCCAGTTTTGATCTGTTTTTTGTCCAGGGGTTAACTGACTGTTGCAGAGCATGCTACAGTGGCCCAAAAAATAAATTCCTCTATGCAAAGGGCATTGGTGTTCTTCTAGAATAGTGGCCATGAGGCTGCAAGAGTACTGTCCTTGCTGTGGCAAAAAATCCTCCTTCATGCGGCCTTTCCTGCGTAAAAGACCAGAGGAGTTTTGGGCTGAACTACACTAAAAAGAGAATCAAATTTCCTTCACTTGCTGATATGTCTTGTCAACAGAGGCTAGAACCTTCATTTCTACTTCCCGTTCTCCCATTGCCAGGTTTCATACCGGGCTTGGGGCTCTCAGGATGTGTATACACCTCAGCTGAGTCTCCTTCCTGCAGTCTCTGCCTGGCTGCCTGGAGTTGTTCAGCATATACTCAGGCCATGAGATAATCATGGATGCTCAGGACCAAATGATGAGGCAAGTGTGACCATTGCTGTGGGGTGGATAGGTGTAGTGCATGGCAGCCTGATAGAGTATGAGTTTCTCTACAGCTTTGCTGCATCATGACTTGGGTCACCTGTGGGATCATGGCATCACACTAGAGAGAGCATAGACATGAACAAGTCCTCCTAGAGCTATTTTAAGGGCTGGTGATATGGATGCAGACAAGGCACTGCAGTGTCTCAGCGCAGACCTTCAATACTTCTCAAATATCTGTGTAAACATAAAAGCTGGATTTTGACTCTGCTAAAGCTGTGCAAAAGGATCTTCACATGGGTGTAACATTTACACCAATCCTAAATTTCACAGTGGTGATATCATGTCTCCTAAAATACTGCACCTGAAGTAGACCACAAAATGGTGATTTATTGAGTGTCTGATAAACTTGTGAGTAATGCTATGATCCCACACTTTTTAGGGATTGTCCTCAACAAGGTGGAGGTGGGAGGCAAGGAGCAATATTGCATCGATTTCTAATAACTTGAGAAATCATTTGGTAAAACAAGGAGAAACAGTAATCAAAAGGCAACGACCAGAGGTTGCAGCTTGGAAGACTCAGTCTGGATAGAAGGAAAAGTTTTCTTGCAAATATGAAGTACAGTTTAGGGCTAAGTCACCAAGGAAGTCATAGAATCTCGATCCATCGGTGTTTTCATATGCAGTTAGGTAAAGGTTATGCGATTTGGTCTTTTGACAGCCTAGATATCCTGTTAAAAGTTCTGATGAGATGAACTCCAGAGGTCTCTTGCAACCAGTCATAGAATCTCTTCTTATTCTGAAAACGCCATGCAAGAAGGTACTATGAATGCACTTCACCTGAGATATTATGAAGCATTGTTGACACCAAGTGGAGTGGTGTGGTTGACATGCCTGAGGTTTGGGATGCCATCCAGAGGGACCTGGGCAAGCTCAAGAAGTGGACCAGTATGAACCTCATGAAGTTCAACAAGGCCAAGTGCAAGGTCCTGCACCTGGGTCAGGGCAATCCCCAGTATCAATACAGGCTGGGGGGTGAAGGCATTGAGAGCAGCCATGTGGGGAAGGACCTGGGGGTACTAGTGGATGAAAGACTGGACATGAGCTGGTAATGTGCACTCATAGCCCAGAAGGCCAGCCATATCTGGGCTGCATCAAGAGAAGTGTGACCAGCAGGTTGAGGGAGATGATTCTGCCCCTCTACTCCACTCTGGTAAGACCCCATCTGGAGTACTGCATCCAGCTCTGGAGTTCTCAGCAAAAGAAAGATGTGGACTTGCTGGAGCAGGTGCAGAGGAGGCCCACAAAAATAATCAGAGGGATGGAACACCTCTCCTATGAGGACAGTCAGAGAGTTGGGGCTGTTTAGCCTGGAGAAGGGGAGGCTCCAGGGAGACCTTATCGTGACCTTTCGATACTTAAAGGGGGCCTATAAGAATGATGGGGACAAAATTCTTAGCAGGGCCTGTAGTGGTAGGCCAAGGGGTAATGGTGTTAAACTAAAAGATGTTAGATTTTGACTAGTTGTAAGGAAGAGATTTTTTACAATGAGGATGGTGAAACAGTGGCACAGGTTGCCCAGAGAGGTGATAGAAATCCCATCCCTGGAAACATTCAAGGCCACGTTGGATGGGGTTCTGAGCAACCTGATCTAGTTGAAGATGTCCCTGATCACTGCAGAGGAGGGGTTGGACTAGATGACCTCTAAAGGTCCCTTCCAACACAAACCATCCTATGATTCTATTATTAATTTACTGCTAATTTGTGGTTCATCTTCACTGAGAGTTAATGGAAAACAAATAACATTGAACATCCCTATAATTTTTACTCTTGTGCCTTTTACTGTGAAAGGTCTACCTGGAATCTCCAATACATATTTTATTGCAAATGTAGTCTAAGTATTGCTCTTATTGCTCCGTGTTTCCAGATTCCCCAAAATATTCAGCTGCATATAGCCCATTTTTTCTCTCTACATCTGTAATTTATTGAAGAATCTGAGGCAGCATTCAGAAAAGAGATGGAAAGTATCATGTCACCTTTCCCTTTGAACAGCTTTGAATTACTTTCCTGTAATCATTACTGCAGATTAATGCCATCAAAGAACAGTTCTGCAGCAGATAAAATGAACAGCTTCTGATAAATTTATCATTATAGCAAATCACACCAAGTAGGATTTCTTTCCTCAGCTTGCAGAAAGAACAGATTATTTTTTTCCTTTAAATTTTAAAGGTTTCCATAGCAGGCAAGGGCAATCTGAAAGTCAGTATGAGAATCCTGAAGGCATGGCATTCTGGCCATACAGGGGAAAACCTAATAAAATATATTTGCCTAAAATTTGGACTGTTGTACTGTATGATTGTGTTGAAAAGGAACTCATCATAAGTTTATCCTTCTTTAGAGAAAACTTTAATGCCTACATATTGATATGTTTGGCAGCAAATACCATGAGGGAATTCTGTATAATTTTTTGGTTTTGTTTTGCTTTATCAAAGTCATAATCACTTGCATTAAATAGGATTTAGTAGGCTTCCTGGTTGCACTGTGAAAAAAAACAACGGAGACATAGTAAAGGGTCACCAGGTTTCTCTGCAGAGCAAAATCTGCTGCGCATGGTTCTCAGTCTTTTATCTCTCACCCGTTCCTCTAGCCATTAAACGTTAATGACTATTGAGTGGCTCAAAAGAAGGGCAAGGGGCACTTCTGGAAGAAGTTCAAGTACTCTATTGATGAGAGCAGTACTAGCGCCTGAACAGCATAGAAGATATGCTAAGATGCATATCGAGTCATATTCCTCCTTCTACACAGAAAAAGGAAAAAGAATATTAATACTAAATAAAGGAGAAGGAGAGATCACTTAGGCCAAGGCAAAAGTACAATGAAATCAATGTGAGTACACTACTAAAAGCTATGGATATAGCATGTAGCATTGTAAAGACAAAAATAAGGTATTATGGGACTGAAATCTGAACTGAAAAAGAACACATGAAACAATTCTTGTGCCTGCTTCTGTGCAGTCTCAGTTATAAGATGCATTGGTGACTCTGGAGAAGTTGACCTGAACTTGGAGAGGCCTCCTGCAGCCCATACTCCAGCTTTCCCACCAGAAACACACAGCACATCCCTTTGCCTACCATCTCAATGTGTTCCACGCTCTTTCTTAATGACTCTTTGATTTTTTTCTCTAACATGATAGATAGACACATAGAATACTGAAAAGTTCATTAATCTATATGGCTGTCAAGTGATAAAATGATTATTACAACACATGCACAGATACTTATGCTGTGTTGCTGTATAGTACCATTAAAGAGGCAGTAATTAAGCAGCATTTAACACCCTTTTATAACATCATAGTTCTACATTTTCATTCCAAGCTTCATTTTTCATTTAAGTATGACTCAGAGTAATTATCTTTAGGTTTGACATTGGTTCAGTTTTATCCTTGTCTATGGCATACTTGAATTGGATAATTCTGTCAAAAATCTCTTAGCCATTTTTGATCTTTCCTCAAACATAGTTAATCAAAGCATGCTTCATTGGTCTCAGAGAAATTATCAAATAACTGCAAATTTTGTGATTAGACCACTCAAATTCCTTTCATAGTTGGCAGGTATATTGTCTTCAAAGAGTGTATGTCATTTTTATGTGTTAGAAGATAACTGAGTTGCAAGGAGCTGAGGGAGGAAAATATTTCATATGCACTCTTGTTTCTACACTTCTCATATCCTCAGGAGAGGCACTGGGAAGCAGTGGGGCTGAAGAAAGAATCTTGGTAAGAGTCTGAGTTCTAAATCTTGGCTTTAGCACCAATTCAGTATACAGTCAGGAACAAATTATTTTACCTTTTGGTCTTCATTTCCCCTCTGTAAAATGAGTACAATAGTATTTACAACCCTTCCCTGACTCTTTCACAGGAATCCTGGGAATATTAATGAAAAAATATGTAGCAAGACTGTGAACTAAGGCATTATAACAATGAGAGGAGAATATCTCTGAAAAGAAGCACATCAGTTTCCATAACGGAGTATGCGTTTCCAAAGCTCATATTTTGTTATTAACTTCATTTCTATAGGTGGACACTCCGAAATTATGAGAGTAAACAGGTGAAAGCAGACAGGGAGTTTTCAGCTCCAAGACTAATCCCAGTTTGTCTCTCCCTCAGATGAGAATTTTAAATGATCAGACAAATCTGAAACTATGCTTTCCAGCTTTCTTGTGTTTCTCCATTGCCCAGCAATGTAAGGCAAAGAACTCTGGCAGGGTAAAAAGGGGTTTGCAGTTACTGTGTTTGTTTCAATTATTTTTCAGTTTATTTTTGTTTAGCGAATTTCTTGGTATGTTTACCTCCCAAATTTACCTATATTATGAAATATGGCCAAAACTGGGGTGGGCTTAGGAGGTGGGGGAGGTTCAAATTGTACAGTATTAGTCAGGATTGTACAAGTTACTAGTCAAAGAATGATAAATTCATATTTTGTAAGTATCTGTGCTCAAAGCTTTGGCATGATTTTCTAACAGAAGAAATGAAACAATGTGTGATGCCTTTTTATTCCTAGCTAACCCTACCCATGCACATATTTACCTCTGTAGCTATACCAAGCTCAGAATTGTTGGAGGCTTCTGCTTTGCTGTCATGTCTGTCCCTTTTTTATTTTTTTATTTATTTTTTTTTATTTAACTACATTTCAACCTGTGCCCTTGAAGTTTTCTCCTTCCTCTAATATAGTCCTTGACATTGACACTGAAATCTAAACAGGTCTCAGGCAAACTGTTAACTCAAGCAGTTTGGGAAGTTCTGGGAGGCATGTTTGGTAGCAGAAGAGTTTGCAATGTTGGAGACCAGTGAATCAGGGAACAAATCTCTTGTCCAGATTGTGAGATGAACTATTTTTAATGGAATTTATCTTGCTCTTGGGCATTTTTCTCTCCCAATATGGTGTATTTCATAAAATCAGGGTCAGGCCACACTCTGTGACATGACCTGATCTGCTGAGGTATCTTTTCTTCAATTGTCTTCTTTTATTAACACATTTTGACCATTATTTTCTTTAAAAAGAAAATTAAATTAAGGCAAGCAAAAGTGAAAATGAACCAAATTTTCCTACTGAGGGGAGTAAAAAGTAGACATGCAGGGATGAGTATAACCCAGCTTTTGGAATAGGCCATCGCATAAAGAGATTTTCCTCAGAAAACTATGTCAGCATTTTTTTCAATGTGGTGAGGCACAACTCCAGGAGAGCCCGGGTCATATTTTTTGGTTCTATTGGGCTTTTATTTTTAACAGCTCAGGAAAACCACAGCAGTGTATCTGCAATGGAACATCATCCTTTTCACAATTACACAGTGGGCTTAACATGACATATCATAGTCTGAGGACTAAGAAGTGCAAACAGCAGAAGGAAAAAGATGGAAGAGGACCTTACGTGTGTTGCTTCATACAAGATACAGTGGTCTGATGTAGGTCAAGTACTAAGAACAGGATATTGAGTTTCTAATAAGTCTTTTGCAGAAGTTTCTGTGGTAATGAAATAAAGTGATCCTGGATGGTCTTTATCATACCAGGCTTCCTGGGGAAGTTAATGATTCACAGAGCATTGGAAGTGCATTGGAAATTTCCCTGTTGTGGGTTGTTTAAGCATCTACTTCTAATGTCAGGACAGGACAGCTGTCATATTTTATGTGTGTCCTTAGAATATATATATATACACGTCATTGCCAGAAGCTGCCATTTGAAATGTGCAAGCATCTACTTTCAGGATTGATTTGTGAGGAGTCTTTCTTGTTCTCATATTTTATTTTAGCTACTGCCTTAATGATGGGCTTTGTTCAGAAAAGCATAATGTGAGAGTGTACTTTTTGCAGGTTCAATATGAATTATGAAGAAATAGTGCAATTGTTCCTCTTCCATCCACTCACAGGTGACCAACAAGCTATCTCAAAATCATGTTGTTTCAGATGAGTTTTGTGGTCATTTTTCATGCATGTGAGTATGGAGTATTTGCTTAATCTCCCATTTCTAGGGGTGTTTTTCTTCTCTCCACATCTGACTCGGGCAGAAGTTAGAAATACTTCCATTTTCTGTTCTTAAGGAAGAGTGTGAAAGGACAACTTGGTTATTTTCCCACTGAATTACTTTTCACAGAGGGGAGGGGAAGGCAGAAGGAGGCACAGTGAAACACCTCTTCACTTGAAGCAGTGAAATTTGCCTTCTGATTACATGCTTCTGAACTATTTCAGATCACTTGTATGTTCAGATGTGGATGGCTGTGGGCAGCCCACCAAACATTTCAGAGAGTGGCAGTATGAGGGAGGCGGGAGGGGAAGGGGATGTGCCAGATCCCTGTTTGCTGCTGGAAGTCACTGACTTGGGTGGCATTGCACTACCTTACTCTGGGATCCAGCATGTGATGATATAATTGCTGTACATATTAGTTCATTCCCGTTTCCTTGATTCCTTCTTTTTTTTTTCTGTCAGGATTGGCCTTTAAGCTTGTTGTTTAAATGTAGGAATGAATACCAGCAAAGGCTGAGATCTGTTCCCAGGTGACTCTTCTTCTATGGCCTTACAACAAGCAACTGAATTCATACTATTTATATCCCCACCTGTCATGGCACTGTGGAGGCTGGTGGTCCCCTGGGGGCACAATGATGGAGCCCAGCCCCATCCCACCGCCCAGCCAGGAGCAGGGCAGCCAGGGATCACCAGGGGCAGCCCCAGCCCCAGGTACTGGGCCCTTCCCTGGGGACTGGGACAGCCCAGGACATGGGCCCATGGGTGGGCCTGACTCTGCAGGCCCTATGACCAGGTAGGTCAGGGTTCTGCAGAGCTCAAGAACAGCCATGTTGCAGCATCATAGGGTGGGGACTAATGGCTCTGGAGGGCTGAGATGGGGCCCTGGGCTGTGGGCAGGTGGGGAGAGACTGTGCGGGCCAGTGAGGCTTGTAAGTGCCCTGATATCACTGAAAAAATAGTGATAATATATAAAGGGCTCACACAGACTGACTGGGTTATAATTGTGTTTGCAGTCCTATGGCTCCATTAAAATGGCTCTGGTCTTAGAAATTCCGACAGGAGTCTTGGGGGTCGGTCTGGCAAATCCACAAGCTGTGCCTGGCCAGGAAGGAGAGGGGAACATTCTTTGGGGTCATTCCCAAGATGCTGTCACCTTGTCACCTGCTGCTCTCCATCCGAGTCCCTGTGCACAACCAATGCGGTGGCAGACCCTGTTTGGGGCTGGGGAAGGGGTGGCGGGACCTCTGCCTGCTCTCCTGGAAGGAAATCTGCTCTTCGCTCCCAGCTTCTCTTGTGTGAGTGATGCAGCACTGTTTGCCCAGCGAGAGCAAATATTTTGCCATTAAGCCACAAAGTCACTTCTCCAGTGTTTACAGCTTCTTTTTGCAGGAGTGCTGTAGTCACGGGAAAGCTTACTGTGAACAAATAGGCTGTGCATACTTACATGAATATCATCGTGACATGCAGTCATGGTTAAGCCAGAAAATACTCATTTTTTTATTAACACAAAATAGTCATTGAACTGCTAAGCATGCTTGTATGGAAATTACTTGGACCCAAGAAAGGATTTGCCTTCTGTTATGATTCAGTCCTCCAAGCTGGTAACAGAAATAATGCCATATCATTTAGGTAATTAATTATCAGTCTTTAATTATGAATAACAAATAGCCACTGTGACTGCTTTAAGAAAAAAATCACAGTCTAAAATTAGTCTTTGCAATATATTTGTAAAAAAATTAAGAAGTAATGAATATAAACCAAACTGATTCTGCAAGATTGGTAAGCAAAAAAGATGCTTAATTCATGTCAATAGTGTTTTCACAAGGAAAAATATGAACTGCGATTCACTCTGGTCTGTGGGCTTTCCATAGGTCTGTACCACTGAAGGGACTATTCACTATAAAGTCAAGCCCAGGTGAAATATTTAGAAGGCTGGGAAAGTACTAATATACTTAGGCACCACATTCAAATAATAATAAATGAATAAGACCCGAGGCAGTAGTTATTATGAATAAGACACGAGGCAGAAATAATTCAAGGATGATTGATTTAATGACAATTGTCCTTTCTGCAGTGTGACATCTTGTTCTGTTTTCCTCTATTTTCCCTATTTTCCCTCTATCGTTTTTTTTTTTCTTTCTTCCTTACGTGCAAGTTGAAGCTTTTCACACCACAGCAGAGGTACTGAGAAGCTGGATTACTGCTTTGCTTGTGGTTGAGGATTCTCGATTGCGGGATCCAGTCAGCACAGTGATTGCAAGGCCATAACAGCTGTTGAGCAATTCCGGTACATCCGTCCAGTAGCCACCATCAGCACTGGGACACAAGGTCATGCCAGAAGGTCTCAGGCTTTTCTGCCTCATCTCTTGAGACTGACCAGTATCAGGTGTCCAAGAGTGGGTTAATGTGGTCTCCATGATGAAAGGACAGCCTAGCTATAGGGAAACTAACTCAGACCCTGTAATGACTAATGTTATGAGCTTGGGAGTTTATAATCCCCCTGTTTAGCATAACTTTTGTAAGTGTTGATGTTTTTCTATCTCTGAATCTTTCTCACTTCTGCAAAGTTCTGGGAATTAAGGCATGGGGAGGTTTCTTGCCTGAGTCTGAACTCTGCCTTAAGTCACTGCTTTTAAATGTTATCAAGCAATCTACTGTTCTTACATTATAATGAAGTTTCTCCTTTTCTTTTTCAGCAATATTTCATATCCTGAGAATGTTCTTTGTTATTGGGATTTTCTTTACAATCTTCATTGCCATTAATGTCTCCACAAATGATGCAAGGTTGCAATATTGGGGAGAAATAATGCACAAATATTTAGCAGCAATTGCATAAATGTTTTCTCCTTTGAAATTACCCTAATCTGGCAGACAAAGTATATAGTACAGATGCAACATGGCTTTGGCACTGGATGGCTGAACTCCCTAGAATATGCTTGTATGGATATATGTGAAGGATTATGAGTTTATTGGCTATCATAATCTTCTGGAAAATACTGTAAAGGAGAGGAGACACATGCAACTGACCTTGTCTTCTACTGATAGACTGCAAACATTTTATTTTTATTAGCTTGTTAGGACACTGAGACTCAGCTAATGGTTTTATAGTTAAATGGAGCAAGTGTAGTATATTAATATCCCACTTGTCCAAACCAAATTAATGGCCTGGAGACTGTGAAAGCTTTATGATATATCTGGGCTGTGCAGTGCATTTAAAGCTCCTTTCTCTTCGATCTTTGGTGTGGGCGTCTTGGCTTTCAGAGTGACCGAGGAGTTCGAAGTACCCAGAACGCGTAAACCCCTGAGTGAGAAGGTTTTACTGTGGTTAAGTAACATATGGCTATACTGAAATGTGTGATCCTGAAAAACAGGAGAAGAGTGGTATTAAAGGCAATTTTCCCTGTGAGACATGTGCAAGTTCACACAGTCCTGCAATCACTGAAATGAGCTGTTCCAGCACCTCCATGAAATTTCCAGCCCATATTAGTCTTGGATGAAGTTCTTCATGTTCTGCTACCAGGCAATTGTCTCACTGAGTTTTGTTTTGTTTTGTTTTAAAGATGTGCCCCTCAAATAAGAACTGAAACATTTAGTAGTGAGAATATGATAATTTGAAGGTAAAGGTGGAGATTTTTAAAAATTAAATGTTAGGAAAATGGAACTGTCTTCACAGAGTTTTTAATATGCCCTTGCCTTCCATCATTTTTTTCCTGTAACACTGTTAATGCTCAAACAATTTTAATTCACTAGAGGAAAGAAACAGCAGAGCAGCATCACCATGGTACCACTATGCTGTCTATTCACCACCTGGCTCCAGGTCAGGAGCCAGGTGGTCTGAACAAGACAGGTTAACTGAGGACAGTATCATCTTTGTAGCTAAAGTCACAACATTAATTAGTAAAATAGCTCAGTGTTATGAAAGGTAGAATAATATGGTACTAAGCTTTGAGCCAGCTCCACCACCCATAATTTCTTCACACTCAGGGGAATCCCAGGCACAAATACAGACTGGGTAGAGAATGGATTTAAAGGAGAAGGGCTGAGGGGGTGCCTGAGGAGAAGGACTTGGGGGTGCTGGTGGACGAGAAGCTCAGCATGAGCTGGCAATGAACACTCACAGCCCAGAAGGCCAACCGTATCCTGGGTTGCATCAAAAGAAGCCTGGCCAGCAGGTTGAGGGAGGTGATTCTGTCCTTCTACTCTGCTCTTGTGACACCCCACCTGGAGTACTGCATCCAGTTCTGGGGCCTCAAACACAAGAAAGACATGGACCTATGAGAGTGAGTCCAGAGGAGGACCATGAGGATGATCAGAAGGCTGGAGCACCTCTCCTATAAGGACAGGCTGAGAGAGCTGGGGCTGTTCAGCCTGGAGAAGAGAAGGCTCCGGGGAGACCTTATAGCGGCTTCCAGTACCTGAAGGGGCCTACAAGAAAGCTGGAGAGGGACTTTTTACAAGGGCAGGTAGCGATAGAACAGGGGGTAATGACTTTAAACTGGAAGAGGGTAGGTTTAGATTAGATATTAGGAAGAAATTCTTTACAGTTTAAAAGGGTTCGGATCACATCTACAAACAAATAAAGAAATGTCTTCACTGCTCAGCATGAATCTTACTGTGACCGCTGACAGTGGTTGTGCATTAATTAAATAATTAGTAAAAGTTTTATTTTGATTTATAGATATGTACTTCATTGGTATCAACATAATACTGGATGTTTGTACTCTAGCGGTTCCTTATCAAACCATGGCCTAAAATGATACCTTAGTTTCTTGGCTTGAGGCATTCTCTATAAAAAAAAAAAAAAAAAAAAAGTAATTGCATCTTGTTTTAACTTAGTAAGTCTAAGGGAAACTACAATGAAAAAAATACACCGCTAAATTAAATGGATGGAGTCATCTGTGTTGTCTGAATGTGACACCACAAACAAAAATATAAACCTAATGTAAATGTAAATTCCTTTGCTGTGCTTCCTTATTTTTAAGTGTTTCTCCTGCTTGAGAATTTCTGTGCTTTTGTGTTCCTAGAATCATAGAATCATAGAATGGTTTGGATTTGAAGGGACCTTAAAGATCATCTAGTTCCAACCCCCCCTGCCATCAGCAGGGACACCTTCCACTAGACCAGGTTACTCAAAGCCTCATCCAGCCTGGCCTTAAACACTTCCAGGGAAGGGGCATCCGCAACTTCCTTGGGCAACCTGTTCCAGTGTCTGACCACCCTCACAGTGAAAATGGTAAGGCAGGTGTTGATGCATATAGAAACAGATTTTTAAAATAAGAAATAGATTCTCTGCCTTGAGCTCAGTTGGACATGTTCTGGATTTCTCTTTTCCTTTTAATTTTTCTCAGTCACTTATTGTATGTTCTTACTGTTTTTTAAGAAAGAAAAGAGAAACACAGCTACATAGAGAGGTCCCACATCTGCATGAGGCAGGTGTGTTTTTATATGATGCCATCTTTGTTTTTCTTTCCAGAAGCATGGATTCTAGAGAGAGAGATGAAATGCATCACAGGATCAAACTGCTCTATAGATGTAAATCAATATCCTTTTCCTATTAACAATGAGGTGGTGGAAACTGACATTTTTCAATCAGTTTCCATGAGAAGCTGTTTTGCTATTATTTTAATGAAATGTTACAAATATTAGCCATCTTAAAAGGAATCTGCCTTTTTGATGTCTTTTCCGAGAGACAGCTATCACTATCTATATTGCTGCATACATTTCAGTAATTTACCCCTTATTTGTCCATAATGAGATTCATGACCCTTCTCACATTTTTTGTGATTTTTTTTTCTTAAAAAATTCTATCCTCTCTGTTGCAAAAGTTTAGGCTGCAAGCTACTTACACACCCATGTGCCTGCACATACATGCACACACATACATGCACATACATACACACACACAAACAGCTCTTTATATATCAGTAGTGCAAGCACATTGAATGGATGGGTTTCTAGTAGAAAATACAAGCCCTTCTTTTGCATCGTGCTATGTAAAGTACAACTATAATGTATGTAACCACTTATGATATTTTCCAATGCCTCTAAAATGGAATTTTGTTTTTTGCAATAATTTATATGGAATACAGTTTGGTTTCTTTAGAGGCCTTTTATTTTAATAGGAAGTTAAATCCACAACACAACAAAATTAGATGTTGTGTGTGATTGCTATTTTGACATTATAGAATATATAAACTGAAGTTGAAAATTATAACACATTGGCATTTAATTAGAAAATCTCTTTCAATGAGGTTGCGAATCCCATAATGTTATGCATTAACTCATCTGTTTATGCAGAGTTAAGCATAATATATTACACTTCAGCTGGCCAAAAAAATGTGAAAGAAATAAAGTAAGTCTTTCTTCCGGGACCTAAAATGCTTTACATATGTTTTGGTACTGGCTAACAGTTGTCTTTAGCATTGTTTTGTATTAGCATTTTTCTGTATTTCTACATTTCAAATGTGATTTCAGAAAAGGTCATTCCAGGAAAGATCCTGGAATACAAATTAATGAAATATTAAATAGTATCAAGATTTTTTTCTCTAAAATTAAGATTAGATGTTGACTGTACCTCTTAGAGTCAGAGGAACATGTTGCCCTTTTAAAATATTGGATGTAATAATAATAATAATAATAATAATAATAAGAACGCCGGTACAGTTTAGAAAAAAAAAAAACAAGTGTTGTACAGTTAAAATATTACACAAATCTTAATAATAATAATAATAATAATAAATCAGTATGTCCTTGGTTATCCTTTCTGTGACTTACTTTTATAACATTTATTTATTTTTTTACACATATATACAATACACATTTATACACACAGAATATCTATAGTGACAAACACAATAGGATTTAAAAATTTTCATATTCTAGAATGTTTTTGTTAATCTTACCTGATTTAGATATGACTTCTATATTGCTTGTCATATAGTGTTCATTCTGTATCACTTCTACTTCACATGATTAAGATAGTGTGAGATGGTTTGGGTATACAGACTGTTTGGATATACAAACCATTACCCACTTCTTACTTGCTTCTTTACTTGCTACTTCTTCATTTGCGACTTCCTTACTTGCTGCTAAACACCACTCACTTGGTCTTCTTTTCCATTTCATTCTGGAAGTGATATTTATACACCCTACAGCAGAAAATTTGAAATTAAGGATAAAATAGTTTAGATTTTGAATACTGCACTAATAATTATCTGTATTTTGATGTGCAAAGACATTTAACAAACTAATTACTTATCTACAAAACTATATAGGATCTCTGGGCATTTGTACAGAACAAAAGCAGAGTCATGACTTGTTTATCTAAGAGTTATATCTCAAAGACACTTTTAAAAACATTTGAATTCATAATCCAGGCTTGCAATAAAGAAAGAATAAAAACACATGAGGGTGACTCATTGAATCACTGCGAAATATCACACAGTATCTCTCTGGGGATTGCCTGAGAGGGAAATAAAAAGGTATCAAAAATCTTCTTTTTTAAATTGGTCAAATCCTGCTGAGGAAACCAGTTGTCTGGCAGCACTTGAGGTTTGGGCTTTCTGTTTCTATAAGGATGTTGTCTAGATGTTAATGCATATGGAGACAGCATATTGCCCTATGTAAATTAAATTGGCTCAGTATATGAAATATAGAAAAATTCAATTTGGCAGCCAACCATTGCATGGCTACTTCAGAAATGTATGTCCACTGTAGCCTCAGAAATATAGTATGACTGCCTTGAAACAGGGCATGGTACTTAAACCTCTAAATGTGTTCTTAAAAAGTTAGATACATGTGAATGAAATCATCCTCCACATTTGGAAAATTTCACAGAGAAAGATTGCTCTTATGTAAACATCTGGGTCCACAAAAGTTCCTATTGGTTGCCACAGGCTATTCAAAGCTGAAGGAATCAAAGGAAGTTCTCATGGGGATAAATCCATAAGTGAAGGACTGTCATTTATAAGGGTCCTGAAAAGAATGGAGGTAATGTTCCTTCCCAGACAGAACACAAGGAAACTGCAGTGTTCTCCCGCAGTGGTGATGTGGCGAAGAGCTATATAGTCATAGGGAAGTACCACTGTGTGCTTGTTCTTCTCTTATACTCTTCCCCAGGCCACCACTGCTGGTAGTGAGGGGACCTTTGGTCTCACCAGACTCAACCTATGTTCTCATTTCTACTGCTTCTCAAATAAATCAGCAGCACCCGAAGGCTCAAACTGTTGTTGCTAGAGAGCTCTTATGCAAAAAGCAGCTGGGTTATATACACAGACTGAAGATGAGCCATAAACATCAGACTAGGATATTAGTCCATATCTAAGGGACCATTGGGACTGCAGGCCTGTCAGCACTGCCTGATTGGCCCTCTTTGTTATGTTCATTGTCATTCAGAGCTATTGTCAGTACAGGATAAATTCTTCTTGCAACAGTGCCCATCATGATAGATTTTGTGGCAGACTCCAGTACTTTCTCTCCCTGTGTCTTAAAATACTCAGAGTGAGTCTTCATTCATTTTTATGGTAAATGATGAATCCAGCAATTTTATGTTGAAACTTTGCTGCCTTCCTGTTTAAACTTTCAGAAATTGTGCATGAGTATTTGAAGTGTGTCAAAAGCAAGGCAAACTCAGACTGTAAAACAGTCATGTCCTTGCACCAGCCCAATATATTCTTAAGACGGCTCTGCAGCTGTATCTGGTGAATCTTGAGATATGCCATTAACTCAGCCCAGAGGGATGAACAGACTGCTCTAAAGATTATGCAGACACCCTCTAACTGGCTTTTTCACCTCTTACTAGTGACAGTCAACCACAATATTACCAGACTTTAGAGAAATTCCATGAAACAAAGTATTTTCTAGATGTAGTTTCAATCTTCTGGTTATAACTAGAAAAAGAATAGCTGAATAACTTTGCCATGGAAGAAAATACCAATATGCTTCTAAAGAAGGAGCTCTTCTTCAGCAGTCCTAGGGAACAAGCAATAGCCTATTGTCTGCTTTTCCTTGCCTAATAGTTACAGCATAATCCATCTGTTTACATACTTTACTGAATATAAGTCTAGTACAAAACAAGTAAATATGTTTCCTTGGCTTTGGCTTAACCACCTTCCCTTGCTGTGTACGTGTTTGCATCTAACAACACACCTCTAAACTTGTGGTTAACAAATATGTGGTGACTGTGCTGGATCCAGACTGTAGTGTGTTAAGTGAAACTTCAGTCTTGTAGCCAACAGCTAACAAATACAACAGAGCCTGTGACTAGATAGAGAAGAATTTAATGAAAAAAAAAATGCCATGAGGTACTTGGTTTTTATTCCACCATGTTAGTTATGAGGAAAAAAAAGAAAAAAAGAGAGAGAGTAAATTTCCTTTTTATTCTTTTTTTAACTCTAGTATTTGTGACCATGATTTTCTGTCACCATAGAAATCACTGGGCTATTTGATGGCATTTAAAAAATACTAACATTTATCTGCATGCAATGGTTTATCTGGAAACCATAGATACACAGAGAAAAAGGATCAACATATTTAGCTATTTATTTCAAATTCTATGGATTTTATTTTTTTTATTTTTTTTAAATTGGTAGGTGTCCTTATATGTTACTGTCTCAGATAGTTCTTTACTTATGCCCAGGTAGCTCAAACTCTGTGTACATTATTTTGTTTTCTGTATTGTTAACATTGTTTTAGTCTGTCCTACTTCATTAGATCCAATTACCATAATATATGTGGTATCTAATATCATCTCAATATAAAGTTTGGATCCAGATTCTGGTGTGAGCTTCTCCCAAGGATGTAACTTCTTCTAATAAAAAGTGAATGGATTATAAGCAGGAAGAAATCAACATGACTCTCTTGTTATACTCCTAATGAATCTTGCCTAGGGGTTTAGGAAAATGCTTCAGAAATCAATTTTCTGGCTTTGTCATTTTGCATCTTACTGACAAATTCTATCCCGGAGAGTCTGCATCTCATTGTCCATTTTTCTTTACTTCAGGGCATCCCACCTGCCATATGTGTTGAATGATTCTATGAATGAACTGAAGGATGAAATACAGAGAATGCCAATCATATTTTCAGATGACACAAAGCAGGGACGGATTGCAAATTCATGTGAGAATGAGAATAAAATAGAGTTTATTCATCACACATTGGAAAAATGGTCTGAAATAAATTAAACTGGATTCATTAAGGATGCTGGCAAAGTGGCTCACATAGGAAATAACAATCAGAATAAAAATAATGAGATTAAATGCAACATGGAAAACTTTAGCTTTAAAAATAAGGAGAAAAATATGAGCTAAATCCTGAATAATATGTAACGGTTTCTTTGGATTTCATCCAGTTACTGCAAGAAAAAAATCAAGCGATGGAGATTTCCAAGGGAAGTTGTAGACTCCCTAACATTATCTAATACTATTTAAAATATGAAAGCACTCCTATTTTTTAATCAGAATTTACCCTGGTGAGATCCCTGAGTACTTGCATAATGAAAAACTTAGGAAAAAAAAGAAAATATGTGTGAGAGTCCTTTCTATTCTTCTGTCTTTTTGAGTCCTTTCAATAAACCCTTTTACACTGGAAGCCACATAATTAAATAGGAGCTAACTAACCCAAAATGTCTGCCTTTCATCCCAAAAGACATTTTTTGACTGGGGAACACAAAGCCTGATTCTGTACAGTGTCAGCATATTACAAGTAGCATTCTTTTTTCATCATTCACAGCCGCACAGGACTCCCTGTCAGTCCTTTCTCACTGGAATTATATCTATGAATTAATTGCATTGGATGCCTCAATTAAGCTTTCTTGTACCACAAATACTAACTGGAGTGATATAAATAGAGAAAGCTTTATACGCATTTAAAAAAAATAGCCATTAAAGCAATGAAATGTGCTGTAGGAGCGGATTTGCCTCGGGGGGGGAAGAGGGAAGGGTAATAGTGGATTTAGCCTTTCTATTACCACTGCCCTATGTACTATGGGTCACACAGAGGAGTAAGAGCTGTACAAATGCCGAACCCCTCTCTCTTCTTTTTCCTTTCACTATTTCAGGTTATGGTTGATTCCATCGCTCCATTTCTTCTAGGATTTTGACCAATATGAAAGCTATAGAGGGCAGGATCTAGGGCAATCCCAACCTTCAATTGTCTGAAAAGCCTTTCTCTCACAGAATCTGTTTGGAAAACTGAAAAAGAAAATATCATAATAAAATATTAAATTTAGAGTTCTAAAAAATCCATTAAGGTAGATACTTCCTTTAATTATTTATTAGATTACCTCAAATATATAGCCAGGTTTTTATGGCAGAAGGCCTTTTGCCAAACCTAGCTGGAGAAGGCTGGAAAGCATAATATGGTGCTATTATATAACACTAATTACTTTTTTGAAAGTTATTGTGTAACATCTTTGCATTCACTTCTTATGTGAGAGCACAATATTTAACTGCTGTAAGGCCAAGATACCTAACTGTGGCATTTGGACATATTGCAGCAAAAACATCCTTAGATGTTCTGTCATAACTTTTTATGGTGGTCTGAAAGCAAGAGTAGCACCCTTGCCCTGTCTGATGTGGTATGGGTAAGCCTTTCAGAAAAGGTTTTCCTCAAAGTGGCACCAAGTAAAGGTGAGCATGCTGGACAACAGGCCAGATATCTCCGAAGTTCAGCTACATTTTAGATTGAAATTTTCTTTCTCAAGGTCAGAGGGAAGTGCCTCTAACCATCCAGGATCCAGAGCACCAAACTCTCTCTTGAAGCTAAGCCCCATGCCTTTAAAATATTGAGTAAGGACAGCTGGGAGCATCCAGGTCATACTACTGTCAGGTTTGCATCCCTTTTTTTTTTTTTTTTCTTCTCAACCTCTCCCTCGAGATACATAACACACACAGGAAAAAGTGTGATTTCTGAAGAACAGTGATTCAAAACTGAACTCATTACAGTCTATGCAGAAGAATTCTTCAGGAGAGACCCTCAGGAAAGTGGTAGCATTAACTGAAACTAAAGAGGGCTTAGCATTTACGAGGTACTGCTGCAAACATAACCAAAAAGTGTGGATAAATAAAGGTATTATACCACTGAAGATAAAACTCCACCCAGTTATCTTGACGAGAAAACTAGAGGCAGAGGAGAGGCACTGATTCACTGGGTTTTGTCCACAGGTGCTACAGTTCCGTGTAATGAAACATTTGGCTCTGAGCTGATGTTGTTTGCAAACAGAAGGTCCTACTGGCAGAAAATATGGCACTTGCTGTGTTTTGTAGGATTTCTCTCTAAGCTAATCTTCAGTTGGCTTTTGTGCCCTGTTGAAAGTGGCCTATCACCTTGTTAGTAGATATTATTTCTCCCTTAACAAATGGGAGCGAGTATAGGTACGCTGCTGACCCAGCCTATGGATCTATTTTAAATATAATTGCAGGATCCTTTCTTTGCAGAGCAACCAAGCTTAAGGTTAAGGGGAGAATACATCATTATGACTCTAGCAAGAGAGCTAGATTATCCTGGAAAAATCAACCAGCTTTCTAGAAGAGAGGAAAGAAATTGATGAGACTTCTTCAAAAGGAAATTACGCTCAGAAGGAATGAGCTGTGATTCGTTTCTTCTCCAGGGCAAAATCATCAAAGCCT
This sequence comes from Antrostomus carolinensis, assembly GCF_000700745.2. NCBI lineage: Eukaryota > Metazoa > Chordata > Aves > Caprimulgiformes > Caprimulgidae > Antrostomus > Antrostomus carolinensis. The sequence continues at coordinate 49,435 of NW_010307524.1, read as the reverse complement.
TTCCTGCAACCTACCAAAGTTCAGCTAAATGACTAAGACAGGTGCTGAAATAGGATGCATCAATTAGTGTAATTGGTCATGCACTATCGATCACTAGTTCTCCCTAAGTAGAGAAACCAGGTTTCATGAGGCTATTTCTGCAGCAAGATGCTTACTCACCTTGAGTGATGTTGGTCCTTCACTATGTTCTCAAGCAAAAGAAAAATAGGAGGGGAAAAAAGAGTGAAGAAAATATTTATAAAGTGAAGAGATTTAAGGTACTGCTAGTACTGAAATTACTTTATTTACTTTGCTTTTGTTCCAGTGGATTTGCATTACATGTCCTTTTTTCTGGTTTTAGGGGTTTTTTTAAAATTTTTTTTGAGATGTCCCTTATTATACTTGTATTACTTTTCCTATTCTCTTCTCAAGTCTTCCTGGTGACACCTTACCACATACTTTTTCCTTAGAAGTGCATGTTTCCCCCATGTTTTAAAACATGTGTGGTATTAAAATGAAGCAAATAATATTCCGCCTGGAGGCTGAAAGGATAGATGGGATCAAGGTTAGTAATTTCCTTGGAAACAAGGTAGAAGATGGTGACAGGTAAAAAAATAAACAAACTAAAAAGTAAATTATACTTAAGCAAAGTTATATGACTCTTAGTTGGCTTGTGGGAGGATTTATGAATAGACTAATCAGGGTTTGAAAATCAGACTTTAAAGCCAGCTTCAGAAGTTACTATACATTTCTCCCTCTGGAAATATCTTCCAGAAAAGAAAATACCTTTCATCTACCCTTTTATATTTCCTTAAGGAAAGTTTGATTTGTTTAGGGAGAAAAAGTACAGCTTTAGAACTAAATTTTAATTCTCAGCAGACTACTGAGCCCAGTTCTGTATGAAATCTGCCCCAAGAAGGACAAACCTGTTATGCAGAATCCCTCTCTGATCCTTTCTCCTCCCAGGAGCAATAGTAATGCACTGCTGACCAGTGCCAGAAGTCAGTCGGGATATCCCCGTGGCCATCTGTTACCTCAGCAGTAGCCAACCCTTGGTGCCAGAGGCGGAGGGCTTTGGACTCTCACTCCGCAGGGAGCAGTGTGAGTGAGCAGCTCTGCCGACGCCTGCCTGTGTGCAGCTTGGGGCTGGGCAACGTTGCCCACTGCATCAGCAGCACAGGAGCATGTTCAGTGCTTGGTAGAGGTCCTCCCTCTGCTCTCCTCAGTTTAAGTCCCACTTTCCAAGTTAATCAGCAGCACAGGAGCATGTTCAGTGCTTGATAGAGGTCCTCCCTCTGCTCTTCTCCTCAGTTTAAGTCCCACTTTCCAAGTCACAAGCTAGAGCTCACTAAGAGAGACAGAGAGAATAGAAAGAGAAAAGTTTTAAAGGGAAAGCAAAGGTGAGAAAAGTAAGGCAAAGTACAGGGTTAGCAAATGAGTCTAATAAAAAGTACACCAAACACCAGAAGGAAAGAAAAAACACCTTTAAGTGTGCTGCAGTTAGAAGACACAAAAGCAATTTAGTGGAACAAATCAAACCCCAGCAACTACTTAGCCACCTGTAAAGGCAGTAACAGAATCAGCAACATCTGAAGGACTGCCTTTATTGTTTGAGGAATACAGTATCTCTTGTTAAGAAGCACACAGACAACAGGAATACATTACAGGAAAATAGTTAGGACAGCCATCAGAGAAAAACAAATATTCAGTTACCTACAGAAATATTTCAGTAATTTCTAGCAAACTCACAATTAAAAACACCTCTGTGCAAGTGAATTTCATTGCAGTTATTAGCAAAGTAACTGGACTTTTCAGCATGTGATGACTTTATGGACATAACATCTGAATTTAAAGTTATGTTCACAGAACTATGCAATTACTGAAAGTGGCAAACAGCTTTTAGAAGGAATTGTCTTTATGCTCTACTGAAAGTATGTATGCAATGCAAAGTAAAACATTGAAATAAAGAGGAACAACAGACGGGGTTAATAGTTATGCTGTTGCAGTCTTGAATACATAATTAAAATGAAGCTGTTCCTGCAGAATTAAGTTTAGGGTTTTTTTACCCATAAACCTTTTCCATTAAAGTTCTGTTGAGGTAACACTTTTCATGCCAGATCACAGACTAAAGGTGAATGTTTCTGGGAAAGTTTCTAGAAAATCAGGCAGTCTACCTGAGCTATGAAGCATCAAGCTGGTTTTGCTTTGTTGGAAAGTATTGTGGCCTGGGTTTGCTTTCCCAGAACTCAAATACAGCTTGTTTTAACACTACAAAGTTGTTGTGCAGTTAATCTTCAATGAGGATGAGTGCACATGACACACTGGGAGAGATCTACTCTAGAAAAGAGAATGAGAAACATGAATAAATTTGTTAACCTTTTAAACTGCATCAGCTCACAGCAATGGATATTGTAAGATGTGCCAAGTGTTCTTGAAAGTTATAATACTTGCCAGGTACAGTTGTATTCTTTATGCTTATCAGTCCATCTGCTGATCTCTACATCAATTTTTTTCCTGCAGGCTAAAAGGGGATCTTGCAATTTATCATGCTATTTAGATATTTTCTACAGCCTGAGCTGGGTTTTTTAATCATACTGAAGTTTTCTCTTTTTGACATCACAAATGTGTAAATTCATGCTAGGATAAATATGAGTCACATATTTTTGCATTGAGACAACTGTCTACTTCAGAAAAAAAGTAGTGTCAGTTTGAGAAAGATGTGATTTGGGGATCTAGTAGATGAGGTACAAATTTCCTGGCTATGCCTTTTTGTCTGAAAATGTTGATTCACTAATATCAAACTAGCTGATGTCAAAAGATCCACTCAATTTTTGCCTAGTAAAAATGAAAATAAAAATAAATTGATAAATCTGATATTTTCTACATGAGAGTTTCCAGCTTGAATTGACATGTCATTTTTAAAAACATTTAAACAAACAATGAAAATCCAAATTCACAAAGATTTTTGCCTCTAACTGGTTTTCTGAGGCTTGAGCTTAGCTTGATGTTGGATGGAGCTTTCTAAATTTCTCTTTCTCTTTTTTTTCTCTTTTTTTTTCTTTTTTTTTTTTTCTCTCCCCAGTGGGAAACCAATTTTTCACTCAGTTGTAATTATCATACTTTGTTCTTAATTAGACAAGCAATATGACAAGAAATTGATCAAATATTAGGTTCTTGGACTGTTATGGAAGAATAGTACATGAAAGCATATAGATCTATGTAGCTATCTGTAACTGTGTCTTTAACTACCTATCTCAGTTTATAACTCAGAGCCTGGGAATAGTATTTTAACACTGAGCCTCTCATTAAGAAATTAAAACAGAAATTTCAGGTTATTTTGAAAGGAGATATTTAGGGTAAAATCCCAAGGGCAAGTAATTAGTAATTTACACTTTTCTTTTTTGTAAATTTCCCCCCACTTAGAAATAGCCCATTTCTATTATCTAGGATGTGCTTTTTCTGAAGCTACAAAAGATAGGAAGGTATTAATCTCTCTGCTATGGCTGCTGACCTAACTACCATCTATGGCTCCCCATGGATTTCTCTCCTCTCTAAAGTCTCGCTTTCAGCACTTTAAATGCAGTTTGCCCAGTTTTATCCCAATTCCCAAAGCCTCACAGCCCCTCAGCCTCCATAGCTCCAGACCTTATCATAATGTGCCCCTACTCCTCCCAAAACTCATCCCTGTTAGAGACCCCAGCTCCTGGCTGCTCACCTTCCCATGTCTCCTACCTGCCTGCCAGTGCCAGGAGGTGGGGCTGGCCCTGTGCAACCTCGGGGGGCTGAGGTGTCCCTCTGTTACCCTAGCTTTGGACACTAATAGTGTGACCTTCTCAGACTTTGGCACCTCTGCCAGGTTTTGCCCAAATTACCTGAACCTTACTGGAGGAAGGCAATGGAAAGCGGGTGAACATACCTCAGCAGTCAGAATCTCACTCCTCTTTGCATACAGTGAAGCATGACTCTCATTTGGCAGGGGAGGAGATCTCCTTCACATAGTTTTCTCTGAGAGTGGGAGAGCTTGGGCCATGTAATCAGGACTCTGGTTTTTCCTTAGACTTCCTGTGTTTCTTTGCCATGCTTGCACACTGACTTGCTGGCTGTGGTTACCTGCTGGGAGGTTGTGCCAGCGCTCACCCTCCCTATAGCTGCTTCGTATTATTTCACTGCTTCTGGGCAAAAAATGTGCTCAGAGCTTTTGTATGTCCCCCAGGGGATCCTATCATCCTCTCCCACCCCATAGAGCAGGAAGAGCCTGTGACTGAGGTGTTTGCACAAGCCCTGGCTTGTGTGCATGCCTCGCAGCGTTCCTTGGTCCAGGGCAGAGTTACACAAGCTTGTCTGCATGCAGCTGTCAGAAAACTCCAAATCTGCAAGTCTTTGTCTGCAAGGCTCGGGAGCTGCAGGCATCCCATCACTTTTGATCAGCCAGCTGGAGTTGTTTATTCATTCCTTTCTTGCAGGGGGTTCTGTCTACATGGTACTTTTCAAGTGGATGTGAGTTACATTTGCTCACTTGCTAAGCTGACTTCCACCATACAGGTATGGCCAGTGGCTTTCCTGGCCCAGCTGTGGAGCTGGGACATGGTCACCATGATGATATCTGGCTCCTGACTGGGGCTCTCAGTGTTACCCTCAGCACCTTGTTCATGTCCCTCTGCTCAGCTTGGAGTGTGGCCAGAGGCCAGTCTGTCAGCCCTCATGTTGTCCTTGTGGTCAGCTACCTTTCAGCAGAGTAGAGCAGTGATGCAGCCTGGGCACTCAGGACAGCTGGAGCACGGATCCAGTCAGTGGTGTAGGCGGGACTTGGGAAGTTGATTTCAGTGGTCTGGCTGGTCTCCTTATGTACTAGGGCTTTGCATCCATGGAAAAGTCTTTGAAAATCCAAGTACTTTACCCACATTCGTGTGCAGTTCTGGCTTGATACCACAGTGTCTAGCATGATCAAGATGGCTGTCAGGAGTCTGAAGTCCCTGTTTCAGCTTTATAATCACAGTCTGATCCTTGCAGAGTCCCTCATGCTTAGATTTTGGGTCTGAGTCATCTTCAGATTCAAACTTCCTCAGAATTTGACATATTTCTCTTCACATTTTTCACATTAATGTGACTGAGGAAATGTATAATTTCTGCAGGCAGCACTGTTCTTTTAAAAACTAACAAATCTGCAAACACTGTATGCTGAATAATGCCTTCTTTTATGCTATGCTACTAGGAGGTTTAAACTTGTCTGAAATGGTTTAAACTTTTGATACATTGTGTTACTCTAGAAAGAGAAGGAAATCGGCAGTTATTCATGATTTAGTCTAATCCTCTTACCTACGGGTTTTTCCATTTAACAATTGGATAGTGCAGTTGAAAAAAAAATCTTTACTAAAACATTCACTTCTTTTAAATCACTTTGCTGTTCCGAGTCATAAAACTCTTGCAAACTGTAATAAATTTCAGTTCCTCATAGTAAGTGTCACTGTATAGACTGTAGTGTTAAAAAATGCAAAATAAGCAAATATCCAGCCAGGTAATCGTGCAGAAACTTTGCCTTTAAAAATGACAGTAGAAGAAGTACTCATTGGTACTGATCCAGGCTAAAATGATCCTTTGTTCTTTAAAATTCCATTTTTTTCCCCTCACTAACCATCAACAACATTCAGATATCCTAAAAGCCTGAAATGTGATTTCCCTTTTTTAGAATACACTCTTTTGTAATATTAAAGATCAGAAATTATTCTTTTACGGATAAGAGTTCACCCTCTATCTGCCTTCATAATTTGCCTGATTTCACAGTACATACCTTCACATGAGCTTTGTAGGAATTCTTCAGCTGTGCTTCTTGGAAAGGTCTCAGGAGAACAGGTACATCCTTTTGTGAAGAGCTCCTTAACACCCCATGAGAAGACTTATGTCTGCTTGTATTTGAGAGAGTAAGTCTTACAACAGCAAAAATTGAAATGTTCAATTACTTGATCAGTTTAATGAATTTCTGACCTTCTTAGTGCTATTGAAGGAGAGACAAGACAGGAAATTCTAAGGCAAACTTCAGAAATTATGAAAACTGTAAGCATCATAGGGCACAGGAGATGTACCGTATATACTCTGTAGGATCACTGAGGGTCTGTCTCACTTCAAGTCTAAAATATATATTCCTTTTTGTGGGCGTACCCAGGCATGACAGGGGACCTCAGAGGAGGTTGCTTTCAAAACAGACCCAGTTGGAGCTGTCCTGGGATCTCTTGCCTTAGGTTCAGCTGGAAGGCAGTACCAGAAGATGGTGTTTAATCCAAAGGGAATCCCTGCTGCTTTCAGCCTGTCATCAATGTCATGAAGTTTTTGGGAATGACAAATGCTGTCTCTTTCAACATTATTTTGATAGACAGTAAATTATTCTAGGATGTAAACAGAACCTATTTGTTGTTTGAAGTATGTATCTTAACCCTATCTCCTTGTTCAGATGACCTGTGGTTGCTGCTGAATTTTAATGAGGGAAAGGCATTTTAAATCTGTTTTTCCTCTGCCCCATGACACTATTCCTTTCTTATAAAACAGCAAAAGTATCTGAGACCCAGGGGTGCCCTGTCAGAGGAAGTTTCAAAGTCATAAATAAGGTGCAGAGCCAGGTTGTTGGTGAGAGTAGCTACCTTAGCTCCTTCTCTGTGAAGAATCTTTGAGAACTACGTGTGTCACTGGGGCTTTTGTCACACCAGATGGTAAATACCTGAGGATCTAGTCTGGTATGTCATGCAGTCTGAAGCTAAGTCAGAAATACCTTCAGGAGGCAGATGCTTTCAGGATCTTTTCCATTTTTACATGAATCTTTGTTCCTTTGTGATCTGCAGTCCTTGGTTGTGTTTAAGCAGAGGGCAGGTGCATTCATGGTGCACTCTGCAGTCCTGGTGCCCAGCTTCCCTGGTCAGGGAGGAGCAGCTCTGTCCCACCTGCCTGCCTGGGCTTCCCCTTCTCTGTCCCCCTTGCCTTGGGCACCAGGAAGTGGGGGAAGAGGAGTGTGGTGCTGCTGGACGTGGGATTTCAGATCATTCCTGAAATCAGAGTTCAGATATAGTCTTTTAAACTATGCACAATCCTCAGATCATCTCATTGCCATGAATTTAGAAGGAATAACAAAAGCAGGATGCATTAAAAGCTCAAGTTTAGTTAATATTTCTCATTTAAAAAAAATTATAGGCAGGCTACAAAGTTCATTTTATCTGTGCTTCTACTTTTTACTGAGGTATCCAGAGGAAACTTTCGAATTTATTGCAGAATAAATATAACTATTGGGAAGAAAGCATATGTTATTATGTTGATTAAAGCTTAGTATCCAGTCTATATACACCCAGAACAAAATGTTTTTTTAAATTTTCTCTTCACAGGAATTCCAGAGGCAGGTGCAACTAGGACAAGCATGGGACTCTCCTCTAATTAGCAGAGTAATCAGGGATATGTGACTTATGAAAGTCATATAGACTAAACATACAAGAACATTAATTAATACTAAACTAATTGAGGCATTCTTGAAGGATACAAATGAGGGTTGTTCGGATACCTAGTAGAGATCAAGCTCTCAATTTAAAAAATATGGAAATGGTCAAAAGACATGACTTTGGAGAAGATGTGACTGCTCTGCTTTTTCAGGTGACTTAATTTCAACAACCTTTGTCCACAGAAGCTGTAAGTCATGAGCACCACCTTCTACAGAAAAAGGCAGGGAGAACTCTGAGTAGTCTAAAATCGAAAAAAGGTGGGAAATGTATGAAGAAAATTGATATAAACTTTTTGAGCCCAGTTCCTAAGGCTAAGCATCCAGCTCCATTTGCTACTTACTCTGTCACATTATTGTTTTGTATTTAATGAATATGCGTTGTATTAACATACCTAATGCAATGTGTAATTCTTCATGGAAAAACAAACAGAAGACAATCTTAAGTAGTTTGCATACAATTTAGAAATGCTGTATTTTCATTCCTTAAAACTGTTTTGCATTTGTTCCTCTTGGGCAAAACATTGTTTTGACTGCATAACTGCAAAGTGTTTATCAGTAATAAAGTAAACAGCACAGGTGATTGGATGGGTTTATCTTACAATAAGGAATAAAATTTTGCCTTTATGGAAAAAGATCCCCTTTCTCCCCCTGCCTTTGGTTAATCTAAATTTCTATTCTCCTGCAGTGCAACAGTGCAGTTAGAGCCCTATTCTATGCACGGTACTGAGGGCTGATTCAGACATGCACTCCTATCCAACATGCTCCAGCTGCTGATCACAAAACCAAAGGAGCCTCCCACTCAGCCACATTGCCCTGTTGTTCCTTGCCCCTCAGGCTGATTAAAAAGGTTCTTCAATACTTGCTCATCAAAATGCCCACTGACTCCAACTGGTGCTTTCTGTTTATACAAAGGGTTTGAGGTCATGCCACAGAGCTGCAGCATCTTGAAACACTATTAACAGAGTACTCTAATTGCTGAGGGAACACATGCATTAGACTTTTTAAAGTACGACAACAAATTGACAAAGCAAAATGGGCCAAAATCGTTCATTTTTTAATGGGAGGGTGAAGACAGGAATTTTGTAGCTTAGTCATTACAGTTCTGTAAATAATTAGAATTGCAAATCTTCCCCCTCATCCTTTCAAAGTGCTCTTTTTCTCTTCTATATGTTTCTTCACTTTGCCAGAAAAGATATTGTCATTAAAAATCAACATTTTGCAGCTTCTTAGTACTCAAATGAGGAAATAAAAAATTCAGTTTTGCCTTAATTTTGCCTAATGAAATTCAAAAGTTGACATTGCATCAGATGGTGCTGTGATAAAGCCAAGGAACATGGCAAAAATAAGAACAGGCACAGTCTGCGATATTTCTAGTGGCTTTCTAATGTGTGTAGTCATGTGAAAATCTTACACAATTGTGGGCTGACTCCCTCGGGAATATTTGGTTAGTAAAGCCTATCAGGTAGGAACCAAAAAAGTATGAATGTTTTTGAATGCTTGGAAATATTGTTTTGTTCATGTGCCATAGCATTAATCAGACTTCCCGACAATATCTATAGTATTGGTTGAACTCAATGATCTTGAAGGTATTTTCTAAGCGAAATGATTCTATGATTGTATTTGAGAATTCGCAAAATCTTAATGGTGGCCTGCATAATTTGGGCAAAAGAACCTAAACCAAACCTGAGGTAGAAAATCTGCATTTTGCACATAGCATACACTGCGGAGACAGACTGAGTATAAAATATCACATATAAAATATGAAGTCAGGAACTTCATAAATGATCCTTGGTATCTTATGTGTTTGCTTGTAATGTACTTACTACTAATAAATCTGTTTTCTGAGGATATATTAAAGACAAGAAAGGGAGAACATTCTATATGATGGCTACTTGCTAGAAAAAAATCCCATTAAATGAAAATGGCTATGTCTGAGTGTAACCATGATTCAGGACCTTGAGAAAGCTGTGTGATGCCATACAGCTCCAACTCTGGCAACACCAAGCAGTCAATGAAGACCAATCCTATTACATGGGTTTAGCACCCAATCCCTCCCTGTGCAGCCCTTTGTATGACCAAAAGGAACACAGAACAGGTAATAATGATTTTTCTAATGCATTTCCTTTCCAGGGGGAGGATAGAAACGTTGCCAGGCAGGCTGGTTCTTGTGTGCCAGTCACACAGAGTGGGGAAAAGGCACCCAGCTAGGTACTTGCAGAGACTGTGAGCAGTGTTATTGGGCTGAAACACTACCATATTTACCTGCCTGACAGTAACATTACAGCAGTTTAAGCCATATGAGAATGTGCCCAAGAATTATTGTTCTGTTTATGAGGTTTACGCTCTGGCTCTTTTAGTGGGGTTTCCCTGCAAGAAATTTAGCAGATGACTTCAGTCCAGAACCTTGTATTCAAATATAGATGAGCTAAATGTCTGTGTGCATATGTGTGCAATCAAGCTGTGAGTACAACTTATTAAAGGTAATAATTTCTTGCTTTTTAAAATTGTAAACTTAATTAAATCCTGGGTGCAGTTTCTGTAAGAACTAGGTGACCAACCACATTAACAGTCTCCTGGGACAGCTTCAGAGCACAACGTAGCTGGAGATGTATTTGTGCAGAATATTCCACCCACATCTGTAAATCAAAAACATATTTGCAAAATCTGATGTGAGAGTAATTCACTATTTAAAAAACAGGCTAAATCTCTAAGATTATTTATTTGTAACTTGAAATTAAATCTTCTGTAGATGGTATTCATTTAACGTGGATGAAATTATTAATTTAAATATCAAGGGAAAAAAAAATCAAGTCAGATAAACTGCTTTATTGCTCTGAAGGAGAGAAAGGTGAAGCCGAATATTGTTGTTATCTTTTTCAAGGTGTGTTATAGCCTGCACTAGGTGCTTTCTAAGTCTTGTTCACAGGTTGGACAACAGGCCATAGGCTGCGAAGCTAAATGTATCTGAGACAGGGAGCAACCTGCCCCTGGCATGGGGAGCTTTGGGACTCCTAGGTCCCAGGCTGATGCCCATGGAGGGGGCACATGGCTAGAAGTGTCCCTGCAGCCACTGCCTCCTTATCCATCAGACATTTCTGTAAGGAACACTCATGATTAAAATCTTTTACAGGCTAACCAGAAAGGCACTGTGGGTCACCAGTGACCTGACTGCAGGGCTGTCTGCAATACAGCATGTATCAAGATATCATGAGCAAAAGGTGGAATGGGAAAACCATGATCTTAAAATCAGACACCAAGAACTGCTTTAAGGCAGTTGTGGAAATTCTCAACCCCACTACTCTGTTTTTCTTCCAGGCACGGGTACTTTCTGACCCCAAAGGCAGTGCCAGAAATCACAAGTCTTTATTCCTGTGTAATTCTCAGATGTTTCCCTTTGTAAGATACCTTTTCATTCCAGTGAGAATTATATTACTAAATCCTAAGCAGTTCAATATCTATCAAAATGTTTTTCGTATCTTTTAAATGTTGCCAGGTTGGCAAAGTCTGCGATTGGTGGGACAAACGTATGCCTTGAAAAGAATAAACATGTTTTTGGAGAAACAGCATGGTAAGTCAGGCTTGTCTACAGTGTGTTCTATAGCACAATCACTCACTTCATGTTTCTGTAAGATTTCCAGGGATTTAGAACCAAATTTAATTTTAGTTTGGCACCAATGAACTCCACTACCAGACATCACATAAGCAGTGATCATGAAAACAAATGAAGCTCTATGGTTAAATGGAGATTGAATAATAAATTTAAGAGAGAAATTCACACAGGCTGCTGTACATATGCGTTTCCTTGGGTAGGCGCCTGAGATATATTAATGGGTGATTGTTAAAATCAAGGACTCTGGAAACTTCTCTGATCTTCAAAATGAAAACAACAACAAAATCCATCAGAAAACAATAAAATAAGGTAATTCATACACTGAGGATGGGAAAGGGATAAACAGTACATTGTTTGTGAATTTCCAGTGCAAATAGGTCAGCTTTTCTTTCTCTTGCAGCCCTCCCCTCTTCCTTTCACTTCTCAGTGACTTGAAAGGCCTGTTTACGACCACTGCATTGATTTCCTTTCCTCTGACTCATTGCAATCTGGCTCCAGTCCTCCCCATTCAGACTAATTCACCAAGGTCTCAAATGACCTCTTTTTGGCTAACAGGGGGATCTCTGTGTCCTCTTTGACCTCCCTGTCTAATCTGATACCCTTGATCACTCTTTTCTTGCTTGGCTTTTGTGGCAGTACCCCCTCGTGGCTCTCCGTCTACCTTCTTTATTGCTCTTTCAGCATCTTTTAGAGTGGTTCCTTCTCCACGGGGCTCTCTCAAAGCCACTACAGACTCCTATTTTCTCATTGTACACTTTTTTTCTCTTATTTTCTGCTATTATTCTCAGGCTGAATATTTTCACCTCCCTTTCCTGTCCATTTCTGTTCCATTCCATGAGTTGAATTGACAGTCTGGTGTATTCAGGATGATTCCTTGTCACCTGAAGCTAAAAAGATCACAGGTAATTATTTAATTTGAACCTGCCACTCTTCTTCCTCTGCCCATCCTTGTTGTCAGCTTCACCATTCCTTTTCAGCTCTCAAATTCAGGGTCAGTTTTGACATTCCCTTGCAAGTTCCTATGTGCTTAGGTAATCATGACAGGCTTGCTGCAAGGCCTGTGGATATTAAGGGAATCTTTCTGGTACGGTCAAAAAAGTTCAGGCAAAGCTCTAAATAACATCTTTTTTACTCCCATCTTTTTAAAACCCTACTCTACATTTCCTCTCCGAGATCCATACCTTGGCCACATATGTGGCAATTTTTTCTTCTTTGCATGATGCTCTCCAAGCATCTAATACTTCTGGGAAGCATGTCTTTGATATTCCCTTATCCGTCCATTCCTTCAAGGTTGCTCAGGGTTATGCCCTGACAGCTGACAGACCAGTTCAATCACCATAGTGCCATGGCCTTGACAGTTTAAATCAGTTAAGGTAAATTTCTGGTTCTTGTCATCCTTTGAAACCTAAGATTACCTCTTTCTGTGCCCTTTGCCCTGTCAGAAGTGGTAAGCTGGACATCCTTTCAGTGTCTTTCACAGCTTGGCCCAGTGTCACAGAATGCTGGTTGTACTACCTTTCACACAGAAACTCCCTAAACTCCCTCTTCTCTAAGCAGATGAATAATTGTCAGGGAGGAGACAAATCTCCAGAAGAGTCTTCCTCTGAGGACTTCACTGTAAGTCTTTCGAGCCAGACAACTTTATATAACAGATAGTCATGAAACATAGGAATAGCTCTGAGCTCCGCAGTTCAGATTTTAATCTAGTTGCAGACCTCAATAATCCTCGAATTCAGAGGTGGTTTTAATAGTCTGGACTTCCCTGAAGTGAGTGGTCATGTATTTAAGATAGTGACTCTTGTCCTGAAGTGGTTTTTTTTTTTTTATCCTTTCTACTCACAAGTCAATACTTTTGATTAAAATAAATACTGTATGTGAAAATTTTAGCAGATCCTGGAGCTAAGAAGCATATCTTTCAAAATGTTCCTGTTGGGATTTTTGTGTCTGATTTTTGAGCAAATTAAAGACTCTACACTAATTTTACTTTGAAGCACCTGAAAAAGACTTCCAAGAAAAATGCTCCTCAGAGACTTTTGGCTTGCACAGCACTTCCAGTACTGGAAGGCAAAGCAAAGAGTCTTCCTTCCAACAACTGGCTGCAAATAAATCAGTGGATAGTTAAGAGATCAGCCCTTAGGATCAATATAATTAGGGTCTTTCTGTAACAGAATTCATGCCATGGTGACTTTCCTTTTTATACACATTACACATACATCCACTTTTTTGCCTGTGGTTACCCACACCTTAGCAATTTTTGTTTCCAAAAGGTGCCCACTGAATTCCCATGGAGAAATTCATTGGCTGAACTATGATCTCATTTCCCTTGGCATGCCACAGAACCAGACGTATCGTGTTTTCATTGCTGCAACCTAATTCCCCAAAGTACAGCAGCTGGGAGATGCTGCCAGGAAAAATGTGACAACCATAGCACCACTTACCAAAAGCCAGCAGTGACATGAGTATTGAAATATACACCTAGGTTAACTGATACTATACAGCCCTGTTCTAAGGGAAACTCCTTTTTATATAATTCATGTTAGTGGTTTTTTGTTTTTTTAGTCATAATTTGCTCTAAAGTTTTGTGAAGCTTAACAGTTTCCAGAAACATGTGTGAATGCAAGAGCCAAAAGAAAAAGAAATCAATGGAATCAATGGATTAAATTTCTCATAGATCCTGTGATGTGTTTTCATAGATTTTTCCCAAAACTGAGACATATTTGTATTAAAGACTTCAGTGATATACACTGAAAGACCCAATATATCCTAAACAGTCTTTTGTTCAAACCAGAAATGACTTACTGTTTTGTGCTTGAGTTAACAAAAATCAGCAATTAACAAGCAGAAGAGAGACAATTCAATTCATAAGAGGAAAACAAATAACAATCTCATGTACTTTATCTATACGAAAAAATACATAAAAACCCAAAAGTAAGAGACACGTTCAAAAATTTCCTAAGTAATGATATTGCATATGTTTAAGTTTGGACATACACATTAGTATTTGTCGGACTAGAGACCCAGTCTCTTAGAATTAAACTCTAGTATTAAAAAAATAATAATAAAAAAGGATGAATCTGCAAATACATGCAGATATCTAGATGACAAAATGAAAAAACAAAAAGTAGGTTTTAATCTACATTTGTCAGTCATTATTCTAAATTTTACTTCTTGCCTTCATCTTTTCTAGCATATATAGACAGAAAATTAGAGACACCCTCCCAGGAAATTGAGAATGGTATAGCATTGCTGTCATTGCTCTCAAACACATCCTTCTAGGAGGTAAGTGCAGTGTGTGAGCGTTCTCGGGCTGCAGTGCATAACAGAAGTTGCTGGGGTCATTGGGTCATTGCTCCCCTCTTTCTTGTCAGCCTGCAAGCCAAGGATTGTGGTGGGCATTTTCCGGTCCCCCAGTATAATAGCCACAATCAATTCACAAAGAGAACAAGTAGGCAAGAGTAAAAAAGACTAACAGCTGAAAACAGTGGTGGCAATTAGCCAGCATCCTATCATCTGCTGCCTTTTGCACATTGGACAAAAGCAAAATGGCTTCCCAGGTAAGATCAGATAAAATAGCAGTAGGTTGCAATTGCTTCAAAAGGCACTAACACTGGTGAAAAAACCAACTGACCAAACAAACAAAAAAACCCCAACAACCCCCCCCCTCTCCAACCTAGAATTACTATTCTTTATGGTATAGTCTATTGAATACATTTCTTTTTGAATCAGTAATTCAATCTATACCTCATGTATTCTCGTGGACTTCTCTAAGTTTTGCTTACACAAACACTACAGCTCTTTCACTACATGTGAACAAAAATTATTTACGACAGCATCATTACTTTCAAGATTGATTCCCTTTAACTAATATAGTCATGTAGAAAATCACTTCATTGAAAAAGTCTGCCTGGCTAAGGACATTAGTGTCTATCTGATCCACAGCGTGGCCTCATCTCTGCTGTCTCCACTGCTGTCTTTGAATACCTTTGTACACAGAAAGCTCCCACACTTGTCTTCAGAGCCCTGAAGCATGCAGGACTTCCAGAGGCACTTCCAGGGCACCCAAAGGATGGGCTGATTCTGAAAGATCTTGACCTTAGCCCTGCAGCCATCATAGTCTGTGGGAGTTATCAACAAACAAAGGAGATGGGGTTGAACTGATTATGTCTTTTTTTGCCTGTTATCACTCTGGGAAGTGGTAATGCAACACAATGGCAGCTTCTGGATAAGAATCTGCAGAGATGGAGATTGAGAACTCTAACTCTCCATGCCTATGGTTTCTTCATATCTCTGTCCTCCTCCTTTGCATTTCATTAACCCTTCTGGGATGCCAGCAGCTTCTGCCAAGGATGAAACAAGGAGGCTAGGTTCCCAGGAGAAAATGCTAAATGGGAACATATGTATAGTTACCCAGTTTGGGAGATCATTGGGTTAATAGCAAGTAGCTGGAAGGAGTGGAGACTGGTAAAGGAGAGAGGGAAGAGTAAAGGAAAAAACATCTGAGGGATGTCTTGTTACAACTCTGCCTATCTTTCTCCTGAATCTTCACCTTCCACACAGAGGAAAGGATTAAGTCTGTATGAGATGCTAAAATGAGATGTGCTGTAAATACAGAAATAAATAAGAAAAGTGAGAAAATATTTTTTCTTTACTGAACTTGCAACCTTTGAGCTTCTCTGTAAGTTGCAACTGAATAACAGTTACTGTGGAATAGCCTTGCATAATAATATCCAGCAGGAGCACAAGTATCATGATAAAATCATCATTATTATTCATAGAGCTGTCATGAGCACTCTGCTTACTCTACACAATTCACCAAAGAAATACTGGTTTGCCATAGATTGAACTGTGCGTTTTAAAACAGCAAAGTGCCATTCAGTGCCCTGCCCTTTCAACCGTGCTGTATGTACACGCATAGCAGGGAACTCTCAAATTATACTGTTTTGAAAGGCAGTTGAGAGAGAGAGAGACCAATGGCATTACAATTTTTGCAAGACTGTACTTTTTCCCACACTGAAAAACATCACTAGATGTGTTTGTGTCCACTGAGCATGCAATCATTGCTCTGGAATCACTTTTTGATATTCAGCCTCATTAGAAGAAGACAGGAATTTCCTGACGAACCTTTTTTCATTGCAAAAATGCAGATTCATTGAAGCCCTTTGCAAGAATGGGCCACGTCAGATGGATCTTTCATTAGGAAAGATGTTACCACGGCAGGGTTGCACAACAGGGGTCTGCCCCAGGCGATGAGCTAGTCCCTTATGGGGAGAATATCAGAGCCCTGCTGAAACCCAGGTACCCTGGCAGACTAACACTCACAACCTCTCCCTGCCCCAGCTGGCAAGCTGCTCTGTGGAGACTATTCCTGTTTAATTCCTGCACAGCTGAAGAAACAGCTGACTGTGATAATGTACCCATTCTAATTCTCCTTCTGTTGCAAAATTATACTAACTCAGTAGTCAGGGAGTCTCTGCACCACTGAAATGAGGATTGACTTTGTGTTGTAAATTATTCTATGGGTCAGAAACCTGGTATGTTTGAAAGACTGATTATACCATTCTCTTCAGTGGAAGCTGGATTGGCTCAGAGTAAATAAATGAGGAATTCATACAAGAGAATTAAGGACATGTCAAGGAAAGAAGGATGGAAAACTTTTTACATTGGGGAGTTAGGTTCAGTATTAGTAATACACGGAGTCAGAAACTTAACCCACAATTCTTACATAAAAAAGCAAAGATGATGTCCACAGGCTATCCTCTATGTGTTAATTTTGGAGACCCTAAAGACAACCATCTGTCTGTGTAGCTTAAACCAACTAAAGGCCAACCCAACTACACCAAGGGCCAGAAATTCAAGCAATGTTAGAGAAAGCTGGTGAATTACTAGCCACACAAAAATATTCCTTTCTACTATGAAATGAATTTGCAAAATGTAAAATTGTACAGAAATAGTACCAAGTCAGGCAAAAACTGGAATTCAGGGCCAGTAGCACAGTTGCTCGTGGAGGGGAAACCAGTGGTGGGAGCAGCTCCTTTCTGCAGTGAAAACTGTTCATTCCCAGATGGGGTACATGCATCCCACAT
>NW_010307524.1:16198-32207 GCF_000700745.2 Antrostomus carolinensis | reverse complement strand
GATTCTCAATCTCTCTCATTTTATATACAAACCCTCTGTTTTCTCTTCTGTAGTGTCAGTTGAACACTCAGGAATTCACCCTTCCGTTGTGCAAGACATTTTTTTAATATATAATGTACTTTTTTCTGTGTGTTTGCAAGTTAACTATTTTGATAGACTATGCTTGTCATTCATAATACCAGTTTCTATACACTGCTTACCTATAGGCAAATATAATTATTATTTCCTTTTTTTGCCTCCAGTTTTAGCATCATTGCAAAGATTATTCCAATGAACATAATTATTTCCATGCCCTCAAGATAAGGGTCTCATTACACTAATTAATTTACAGATACAGTGTGAAATGAAGAGTTTTCAGAAGCAAGATGGGAAATATTGTGAGGAAAAAAGAATTGCTGTATCCATTTTTTAGATGAGCACAGTCACAGAGGGTATAACTACAAAGCTTTTGGTAGCTTCATACCCATTTAGACTGAAATCCAAATTACCCAGAGCCAGCTGTGTTTGTATTGCCTGGAGGAATCAAGTTGTACTATAAGCTACCACACTACTTATGTGTTTTTCTCCTTGTAAAACTGGATGGTTCACTTCAAACTAGTCAGAACATGAATCATCTGAAGGCATATGACTGATTGGGGATCCTGGAGCCACATGTGGAGCTACAACTATGACAATATGGATGTAACTGGAGACCAATTAACTTGCAGACATTCTTCATCTACAAAACTCAAGGATGTTTTGAATCTATATTCAAAATACACTTGCCTGGACTTGGTAATGAGTAGATCAGTTTCACCCAGCCTTAACATACATATAAAATGCACTAGGTTACTCTCTTATTTTTGATGAATTTAAAAACTATGCAGAATATGCTAACATATTCAAAACCCTTCCCTCTGAGCCTTCATAAAGCATACTTTCTGAGTCATATCAGTAATACTTCACAGTAAATATTTATATTACTGCATACAAAGAAGAATATATACTAGTGACTGAAAGCTAGTGCAGTACTAAAATAAGAGCCAAGAAAAACAACATACGAACAATAGTAGTTGGGAGACTGGAGAGAAAAGAATACGACCAATATTGATGCTTACAAGTGTTTTCAACTAACAGCGACTGGATCTGACAATGCAACTGTCCTGTAAACAGGACAGCTAATTATAGTATATTTACAAAGGTCTTTCCCAAGGAACTAGATGTCCTTGAAACATATGAAGAAAGAAATGAAATACACGGGTGAGCACAAGAAGAAAGCTGGCAGCATAAGGAGCTGTATATGCCATACAATGAGTGTCAACAAAACAATATTTAGGATTTCAGCTGTGCAATTGTGACAAAAACTGTAGTAAAAAAATATTATTGCCTCATGCCCATTTGGGAGGAGGATGCTCAGGCACCTCTTGCTGGGCAGCAGGGAGCCAGGGTCTGGGGAGCGGGTGGTGAACGGTGTAACCTGTCTGCCCTCCGCCCGGCACACAGCAGACAGTAGGGACAGACAGGGGACCTGCCTGCTCCTGACATCATCTACACACAGCTGGAGAAAAGAGAAAGGATCCTCCTGCCATATCATGCATTAAAAAGGGAGGGTGGATCTTGTTCTCAGGTTTTAAATGTTTTGTGGCTAAAGGTATGGAGTGCTTCTCACCAGCTGTCCTTTCATTTTGCAGCTACTCCACAGGCTGATATTTAAGGATGTTTAAACATGCAACTTAGCACCTAAATACCCAGACTTCTTTTGTGTCTTTCATTCTTCATCTATAAACAAAGATGATGATAATAATGTTTTTTTGCCCTCTTCTGCCTATCTTGTCCTTACAGATTATAACACTTTGAAAAGATCCTGACTCTTATCGGGTGTTTAGAGAGAAAAGAATATAATGCGTTCCCAGTCTTGTCTAGGAACTACAGACATTTTTGTGACAGAATAACAAAGCTGAGAAGAAGGAAAACATGACATTTACAAGAGAATAGCTTAACCAGAAATAAGAAAGGTTAGGGGCCTGACTGTAAAAAAATTTCATTTATAATTATGTAAAAAAAATCCCACCTAGAATATTAAAAAAGATGGAAAGTGAGCGGACACTTTCCTATATAAACTAGTTTGTGTGATAAAGGATGGAGAAAAATGTCAGCTAACACATGTAAAAAATGAAGAAAAATAGGAGATACAACAAAAGGTTGGTCCACTGCAAGGCTTTTAAAGACAATACTTTACCCACAGAATTAACACACAAGAAGTAACTTGTGCAAAGATGCATATTCAGCAGATTTTCTTTTTTATTTTATTCATTGTTTGGTCAGTTGAGGGCCTGGAAGCAATAAATTCCACTTGTACAGACTTCAAGTGTCATAAATAGTTTGGAAATCACTGACCCCCTAGTTGTGCTTGAGGCGTTTGCATTTAGATGCTTCAAGTTGCCAGCACAGTCTATTTGTTCTGTGCTGGAAAGTGGGTGTCGACACCACGAGGAGGTTTTCTATGAAAGTAAGTAAAAGCTGTTTCCCTGACAATTATGCATCCCTCAGTACTGTTATTAATCATTATTGCATTTTGCTCATTATCATATTTTTCAATTTGTAATATCATATAGGAGAATAGGATATAAGACAGCCTGCTAATAAATTTATTATACGTCCATCTTCATACAATAACTATGAATATGTGGAGGCTTTTTTTTTTTTTTTTTTTTTTTTTTTTTGTGGGATTGATTGCAAAGAGGGCTTTGTGAATGAATTTCTTTTTGAAATTAGGAAGTGCCTTAAATTGAACATATATTTTCAGATTCAGATAGGGTACTTCGAAGTTATACATAAAATATATGCCATAGGAAATAAGTGGTATGGGTAATGTAATAAACCATGAAAATAAACCATAAACATTTTGTATATTTACCAAGGAACTGGTAATACATTATAGCATTGCAGTTTAGAGTTTAGCTGCCATGCCATAGCAACAGTTACAACAAGGGATAAAATGGTAAAGGGTAGATTGATGGCTACTAGTCTTTATTTCCTCTGATTTCTTGTTTTGTTGTAGTCAGATTTTAAAAGTATCTAAATTGTCAGGATCCTCCTTCAAATGTTAGCAATGCTGGGGACTAAAGAAAGAACTAACAATTTCGTGAGGTGATCATCTAGCAGCAAAATAGATGCCATAAAAAAGGCCCATAATAACATTTGGTTTTGCCTTTTCTTTTTTTTTCAGCCAAGAACATTCCATTATGTTACAAATAAGTTAAGGTTGTCAACCTGAGTACTCAGAAGTTAGGAAATGAAAATAAATAAAATTTTAATTCTTCCTGTTTATGCATATGAATTATGATCAGTCTTTAATATGACTGGAAGAGCTAGTCAGATGTTTTTGAGCTCACATTCAGATATTATGAAAAAAGCTAAGGAGAAGATGATCAGGAAATCAGTGTTAAATGCCGTCTTTACTTATCAATGCTGGGGAATTATGGGAAGGAGTTTTCACTTTTTTTTGTTTCAGTTTTTACAGTGAAACAAGAATTAAAAATCAAGAAAATATATAATTTAAGGACACCTGCATCATTTAAAGAAGTGGGAATGTTTAAAATATTTCAGCAAGAGGTAGATCAGGATGAGCAAAGCTGAATTAGACAAGGATCAAGTAAAAAAAGAAAAAAAGCGGAGGGGAATTATCATATAATTAAAGGCTACATCATTAGGCTCAGGAAAGCTGTTGGTGAGCCAGTCTTATTACTGGCATTTCTTACTCTTTAACTGCTTGATTTGGCATCCTCAACAGCAGTTTTTTAACATCTTTTTTAATGAACATTCCCATGCTTCTGGGCGTAATGATAGGCAGCACTTCTATATGGTAGAAAATTGTTTTATCCACAGAGCCACAGGCAGAGAACAGCATATTAAAAGTGTAATTCACTTACTGAAAAAATTATCTTGTTTTTTGCCATATGCAATATCAGAATTAGCTTCTCAGCTCTGAGGGTCACGGAAGTCTAACCTAGCAGTAAACACTTAACATTTGTCATGGCCCCTGCAGAATACCATCTTTGTACCTTTGGGATGCAGTACCTGGTCTCTATTGCCCAAAAGCATAGAAGCTATTTAAAAGTTGTTTAAGAGGCCATTTGGAAGTCTCCCGTGTCTTGAAGGAGTCAAGTCATATTAAAAATCAGTCATGGCAGGACATTACTTGGTCCCATCCCAGCACCATGCCTGGTTCGCAGCCAGAGTACTCCTGTTCCCATGAGCCCCGAGTGCTTAGAAAGGAGCAGTTTGGAGCTGGTTTAAAACTGGAAGAGCACAAAGGCATTCATATTCTGACTATACACTATCTGCACTGGTTATGCCCTCGGCTGGCCAACCATAACACAATCTGAGCTCAGTGTTATTGTAGGTAGGTCTTTACAACTGTATGGAATTGTACAAAACCTACACAACTGCTCAAAATTACAGCTAGACAAATGGAAATAGGCAAAAACCTTTTGCAAAACCAAAGAAAAAGCTGACTTAGGAATGCATCTCATAACTAACAGGCTTGTAGATTAAAATAGTGGGTGGTAGAAATAAAGCATAGCAATGCAACAAAACAACTGAGAAATAGCTTACACTTTCACCCTGTGTGGAAGTTTTCACAACAAGCACTAAAAGACAAAGGAGAGGGGTCTTGGATTTGGGAAGGCACTGGGACAATGCAGATCTTCACTATCTAATTTTGAGGGCTTCTCAGGGAAACACCAGAGAAGACCAAAATGATCCTGACACCGTTACAGCTTTCAGCTAAACCCTGATCTGTCTGAAAGGCAAGATTCATATTACTAGCCTAGTTCCCATAAGCCATCATCTTGGCTTTACCAATGAGTTTACCACTCATTCCTTGTCCTTGCTATTTCTTCCCTTTAATATAATTTTAAAAAATAACTAAATTAATAGACTTCAGTTTAGCTGCTCCAGACTGCATCTTTTGCTGGCTTATGGCCGTAAGCACTTGACTTCTCAGAATAGTGTTAAAACAACCTCAGAATGCTATACATTTGCTGTATACCAGCACCAACTAAAAGACCATGTGCTGTGAAAATCACTCTTAAGTGGGGATGCAACAAGTTGAAACCTGAGGAAGAAGCTTCATTTTCAAACTTTCACTTGCCTTTTGTATATTTTGTTTGTATTTCCTGCAAGGAATCTGCTTCAGACCTTAACAGCCATAAACTTTCTAGTACCTCTCAGCTAACTTATTTTTTTTTTCTTCATAAAAATGACTATTAAGAACTTTAATATAATTTAAAAAGAATGTCAGTTTTCTCTTGTTAAGGGGAAAAGAAGAAGGGATACCTTTAAGTTGAGATTATCCTTGCTACTTCATGTTGAAGTAGCAAGGACTAAAATTTTTAAAGGAATTTACAACAGCAACTATGATATCATACTGAGCAGGCTGCCATCTCTCCATAATGAAAACCTCCCATGTTGATCAGTTCTTTAGTATTTGGGTGGGTCATATTAGCAGTTTTGTGTGTGTGGAGCCATGAGCTCCAACAAAGGAAAAAAATTTAAAAAAATGCAAAAACCCTTTCATGCAGAGGTAGGTGCAGAAGAGAGAACCTGTAGAATCCTGCAAGGATGCTGCTGGGTTGACCTTTTCAGAAAATACTTTGGTTTTGTTGTTTTCTTAAATTGCCCCAAGAAGAAATGCTCCTAGCACTAGGAAACTCTAAAATTAAAGAACTTGTGTCTGACAGCTGAGAGCATTGGGAGCTGGGGAGGGTAGGTGGAAGTGACAAGTCACTGCTTCTAATATTATGGTGAAGTAGACCTGTAAGCATAAGTATGAAATACAGTCCCAGATCTGCAATTTGCAGTTAGGCTGGTCTAAAAGGATTTCTTTTTTTTTCCATTATTTACTTTTTTTTTCTTTTTTTTTTTCTTTTTTTGGTAAAGGATAAGGTTAATAAAGTTCGTGTTTTGCTAAAGCCACTGAGAGACACATTCAATGTGGGAAAGACTGCCTGTTCCCTGAAAATTTGAGCATGTCTTCTGGTTAATATTTTCCTGTAGAAACAGTTTGCTTCACCTGAGAAGAATGATTTAGAAAACACCTGCTGTGAGATGTAATTAGAGTACGAATCTCTGCAAAACTACAAGGCTGGTGAGACCTCACCAGGAGCAGGAGGTGCCCAGTTCCTTTGCATGCCTGGAGAGGTTTAAGATTCAAAAATGTTCTCCATGACTCACATTCTGCAGGTGATTATATGTAGTAGGGCTCTAAATCATTTACAAAAAAAAAGTGGGTGGCAACCTGATTAACACACATTGCATAGAAAGGGAAACATAAATTACTTAAAAACTCTGTCTGAGTCATATATTCTTAAAACTACAACTGCAGCAAGGCTGAACATGATCAAACAAAAGTTCCATTGTAAGGGCTTTGTGAAAAGTGTTTTAAACTGTTTAAATGATTTCTGAGAGAGAATAATAAAGATACTCTATTTGGCTACCTGCAGATGTAACAATAAGTTCTTTAATACAGAGTTTAATTCTTCAGTTGTTACTCGACCTACATAGTTTCATTTGTGCAAAGAAATGAAATAATCTGGGAATGTCACATTACTTGCATTACCATTTCATTAAGACAGGTCTGAAGCTTCATAAACAGTAAACCTAGGCTTTTAAAAAAAATCAGTTCCAAAACTGAGTAGTTTTCCTCCAAAACAACATGCTTCCATCTTATTAAACCCAATACTAACATTACCTAGGCTGAGGGAGAGGAGCCAGCCCTTAGGTGTATTTAGTGTAAATTTGGAGTTATGTTTCATCAATGAGCCAGAAGAAGTGATCTGTTGACTCTGCTGGCCAGATCCTCAGCCCTAGCTAAGTCCCCAGTATTTGATCCTGCATCCAGTGAAATCAGTGGGAAAGCTGCCACTGCTTCAGGTGTGCTCAAGTCTCAAGTACTGGAAGGTTTTTTCTGTTTGGAGTGGTGGATTTTTTTTGTTTTGTTCTCTTTTGACATGGTTCAAACAATTTTGAGGGTTGATGAGTAACCTGGCCAGGAATAAACTAGGGTGCAAGTGAAAAGATTTTGAACTATAAGAGCAGTGTAAGTAACCTGACCATATTGGGAAACAAAACCTTTTGCTTTTAACATTGAGCTTGAAAATGTGGAAAGAAATTTTATGTTTCAGCTTATCTAGAAAAGCAGAAAACAGCTCAGTCACCCAGGAGTCTCCAGTAAGGCAATTGTTCCTAAATGCTGAAAGAATATTAAATTTGAGGGAATTCCCCAGTTTCCAGCGGAGTCTGTGAAAAGAGTCCTATTGGAAGTGGGTTTTGAATCAGGCGGGGGTGAGCCATGGTATTTTAAATTAATATCATTTTAGCAATAACCTATGTGCTTGTGACTCTAAATAAGCTATATTCCTCTTCCAGTTGCATAACTTCTGCAAGACTAAAGGTAAGCAATAACTGTGTTACAGAAGACATAACAACTAAACAATTTTTTTTTTTTTCTCAGATAAATGATTGTTTGACATCATCAGTGTCAGTAAAACCTGATCTGAAGGAACAATACTAACAGGACCTGCCTACTACAGAGCTGCATTCAGTGCTCCAAAGTAAAGAACTACATCAATGTTCAAATTTTCTAAATGAGTTATTTTATTTTAATCAGCATGGGAAAAAAGCTTAAAAAAAAAAAAAAGGAACAAGAATAAGTCACCTACCCAAGTTTCAGGCATTTCTCCCCACACACTCTGGAGTCTCTCTCTCTTTTACACTCATGTTTCCAGACCAGCTAGTAAAATGCAGGTGCAAGTTCAGATGTTTCTCAATCTTTTAACCATTGTAATGCATTCTAGCTGACAGGAACAGAGTAATCCCTTGGTGTTGTAGTTAGCCCATGGGCAACTGACAGAGATAACAAACACTTAAGCTGCCAAACTGTGCAAAACATTCTTAGCACCTTTTCCTGTTAAACATACAGTCTAGGAACTTTCCCTTCCTGGCAAAGTGAGATACTTCCTTCCTTTCCTCTCACTCTTTTTCAGTCTTAGTCTTAACTCATATTTTGGGAAAAGCTCTCAATTTGGACTAATAATTTGTGACAACAGAAGGCCAGATCCTCAGCTATTTTAAATCAGCAGAGGTCCATTGAGTTTATTCTGTCTGCAGGGCAGGTACAACGGCTGAAGGGACAACTTCACTCTTCTGTCCTACAGAGACCTCAGGCAGGTTCAACATCTGGTAGAAGCACTCTTTTTTAAATTTCTGAAATAAAACAAGGCCTCCACAACCTGCAAGACTAACGTTTCAGTCTTCCCCCTTGCCCCAAAATGCATGTGGTATTTCAGATATGACAGACTGAAAATTATTTACATGTTGTCCAATCTCTTGACCACTTGCAATCACACAAGAATTCTTTTATTTCTATTTGATTCCTTTCTTCTCTTCTTATCTCTACCTAACACCTGCTTAAGAGAATATACACTATCACTTTTTATTCCTTTGCTTTCAGTCTTCCATTTCTTTATCTTGTTTTGTTGTTTTGTTGGGGGTTTTTTGTTACAAATATTTTCCTATTGGGGTCTTAACTCTTGAAATGAAATCTGATTGTGAGAAAGTGTTTCTAAAAGGAGTTATCTCATCTTTTCTCTCTGGTTTGAAAAGCAGCATAAGAAGAAAACAAAATACTTCCTATCAAATGGCTTGTTCATATTTTTTAAATGTTTTTTTCTTCTTCTTTTGTTCTACTCAGCAGGTGAATCAAGAAATTTCCCAGAAAATCAGATGTCGGTTGGCTCAGGAGGTACAGACATTTTGCAGCTTCTCATTAGGAACCCTTACTACAATGCCTAAGATAGCTCCAGCTGGTATGCCACAAACACTCTCATAACTACATTGGCAGATAGTTGAAAGCATCTGAGTACTCTGGGCATGAATCAGTCAATACAGGAAATACTTTTTATTCTTCCATAACAACTATGTATGTTCTCTAGCATAGTTTGAATGAAAGAAATGCAACAGTTTTCCACTTACTTTGTGCATTCAGTAATTCTTCATCCTGACCTAAACAAATCTGTCTTTTAATTACAGTTTTCCTTCCTATTA
Source organism: Antrostomus carolinensis (assembly GCF_000700745.2). NCBI lineage: Eukaryota > Metazoa > Chordata > Aves > Caprimulgiformes > Caprimulgidae > Antrostomus > Antrostomus carolinensis. The sequence continues at coordinate 23,120 of NW_010307524.1, read as the reverse complement.
GTCCAATGCAGTTCTCGATATGACTGGGCTTAATGAAACTTTTATGTTGCAAGGTAAAAGCCTGAAACAGACCCCAACAAATCAGCCTGTTAGGAGCAGGGACATTGGAGAAAATGACCTACACTGATCTTTATGATGGTGTCAGAGTCTCAGCCTTGTATTTAAGATAATGTGCCTGAATTTTTTTAAATGCCACACTGCATTTTTAACAGGTACCTGTTTAGCATTTTAGCAGGTGACCTGTTAAATCTCCATGTCTGTAGCAAAGCCCCTACCATAACCTTGCTCTTTAGAACAAGGACAAATAGTAATTAGAATGATCAAAAATAATTTTAAAAGATATGTAAGATCCAAATGAGAGGGGTATTTGTTCTGTTTTGTTTGTTTGTTTGTGTTTTCATGTAAAACAGAAAAACTTTTATCTTACATTTTCAGCTCAGTCTGAAAGCAAAAGTTTTAATTGCCTCTTGGGCATAGTTAAGAAAGAGAAGCAAGGTGATGTGTTGTCCTCAAGCAGCCCAAGTGGGTACTTCCCCAGGTCCCAAAACCAAGGATTGACCTTTTGTCTGATGGACTTTGCAGCTTGGAAAAATGTCTCTGATGGTACTAGACAGTGTTCTCTAGTGACAGACTTCCACTTAGCATTAAATTATACGAGATTTTTCTGGATTATGGTCTAGAGCTCTCCTTGGGGAGTGCGCTAATCCCTAGACTATACAATCATTCTTATTTGCTCTTTACCAATATCCTGTCAGATTTATTCAATTGTCCTAAGAAAGGCAATCTATGAAAGAAAAATCTACCCTCTGGTGATACAAGCTTGTATTCGTTCTACTAAGGCAAAGTATGGATCAGAAAGTAAATCCCCTGCTTATTTATGTATTTTCCTCCTCTTTGATTTTATCTAGTCTTCCCAAATATATATGTACTTTTAGAGCATCAGAACAGCTCTGAGAATTCAATTCACATTTAAGACTATTTGCTGGGCTGACGCACCATTTCTTCAGTGAATTAAATACTTGCTGTAAAGTTTTCACCAGCCTTTACCTGTGGTCCATTGTATCTCAGGCTAGTTCTATGCATTCCCTCATGTCCTTTGTCTTCATCTGTATATTTTAGTAGCTGACAACACACACTTTTCCTCAAAGATCTTTACTGTGTTCACAGCTGAAGAATCATGCACAACCACACAAAGTTCTCTTCTCTTTGTAGCCCTAGCTTTTCCTATTCCTTCAACTATTGCAGTAATTGGGATGCCCATTGATATAAGGTCATTCAGCATGACATGTTAGATGACTAAAATTTTTATATGAATCACTGACTGCAAGATGACGTTCTTTGTTTCACAGTAAAGGTGGTACCTGTCTGACAGAATCATGCATCTTTAGATTCCCTCTCTCAGTTCTTAAATGTATAAGATGTATATGACATATAGGTGTATAAATGACATTGGTGTTAAAGAGGAAGAAAGTAAGGTAGGTCCAGAAGTGTAGCTATCAGGAAAAGCTCTTGCCTGTAGTGATTATAAATTCTGTGCTAACAAAAAATCCCCCTGGATAATTTATAGTCCAGGATGGCAAAGAATATCTGAGTTAAAACAGCAAAAGGAAAAGAACCTCTATTTGAAATGTGTGATCCAAAGAATATTGAAGTCAGCAGCATCTTTCCATTGGCTTCAGCAGACTTTGCCAATGATGTAAAAGTGGTTAAAGGGATTTTACTCAAATGTTCCAATATTTACCCTCTGGACTTGAAAGCAGCAGGAAAATTTCAGCCTAGAAAAAGGATTAAAAAAAAAAAAAGAAATAAAAAAGAAAAAAAAAAAGAAGAGCAGCTGAAAAAAAAAATGTGAAAAAATTATCTGCAGCTGAAACTATCATGACAGAACAGAAGTAACAAGTCAGTGCTAGCTCTTTCAGAAAGACTCACTACAAGCAAATATGTCAGTGTGACCCAAAGAAAAACAGTGAAAATCAGTCAGGCCTTAATTGTGCAAAGATCTATATCATGGGTAAGGAAGGGTTAAGGACAGCTAGCTTCAAAGGTGCCAGAAGCTGACATTATTTCTGCTATTTGGATATTTAGATTTTAGCATATACTTCTACTCCTGGTAGCTGGAGGCTGCATGTTCTGCTATTGTCCTTGTAGACTTTACATCAGTGCCCTGATTTACTTCAACAGATTTTGGATTAGACTCTGAATTGTCCTTATGACAGTTCTTATGTGAAGAAGGGAGACATTTTCCTTTGCTAAAGTAGCTATGACCATAAACATTCCTTTTTAGTGTGTATACTTTACTTTTAATTTACTGTAAGAAAACAATCAACAATGAAACAGAAAATACTACAGTCCACTTTTTGCAGATAATATAAATACTGCTTGATATACCTTTCAAAAATATTAGGAAGAGTTAATTAGCATTACAAAAATATTTTCCAACCAGCTACATGATACTCATGGTTGAAGCATGGCCTTTAATGATGGTTTTACCATACACTTGCAAGCTATTGATTCAGCAAAATGTGGTTTATTTTGAAACCACTTATAAAATCATTCTCTGAAAAAGAACAGGGGGAGAAAATTATTTTCTTTCCTTCTTTACTTCTTTCCTTCCTTGTTTCCTTCTTTTTCTTTCTTTCATCCTTTCTTTCTCTCTCTCTCTCTCTTGTTCTCTTTCTCTCTCTCTTTCTCCCTCTCTTTTTTTTTTTTACTACAGCTTCCAAAATGTCTTTAAGCAAATTTTCAAAATAACCATGCAGCATACAAGAAAAAAGAATGTGAAATATCATATATTTTTTTTAATATCTCATTGGATTACAGAAAGCAATACAGATACTTCTTACCTTCACCAGCATAAAAAAATAAGTTCATATGTACGTTATGAGGCTGTTCACAGGATTGGACTGAGGGGGGAAAAAAAAACAGAACAGTAATCCAGAACAGCAAACAAACCCCCTCCTTTGCAGGAGCAGTGGGAAATGACAACATACTTTCATTTTCCTACCTCTGGGGAGAGACTTTCGAAAAAGTTCTGGCCACGATGTCCAAAAACTACATTCAAAGTAAAAGCATATAAACCAGTACATTCAAAGAGCATTAAGCATCTGTCTTAAACTCACTAAGGTTAGGAAATTCAGAATTAAGACCGTAACTCCATAGTTAACTCCCAGCTTTGTAGCCAGCCCATATGGAACAACAGATCACCCACTGTTAAGAGACTACTGCAATTCCAGCTTTAATGTTAAATATCTTTGCTTTTTAAGTGCTGAACTGGATCTGGAATGCTAACTTATTTGTTAGTTTTCTTTTTCTTTCCTTTTTTTTTTTTTAATATTAATGTGAATAAAAGCAAATAAAACATATGAAGACTGTATGTTTTGAAATAAATTTTCTTTTATTTTTTGTAGTCTATATTTTTTCCCAGTGATCAAATTTGAAGAAAAACTAATTGTGGAAAAAAAACCCATGCTTTTTTACTATGATCTTATGCCAAGTCTCAGTCCTGAGCAAAATTTTACAGTCGTATGAACCCCTAAAAAGAGAGGTTTATAATGAAATCATTGACAAACCCTTAAGTACAGCAAGGCAAGTAGGTGTCTCTAGAATATTACTCAATAAGAAGCTTGTAATTACAGCTCTCAATAGAAGGGGGGAGTATAGGGGGAACGAAAGATTTTCCTCCATGTGATATTTCTGGCATAAATTGTGCTGAAAATTTTCCAGGGTCTGTTGAGCCATAACCACAGCTCACTTCTGCAGTAGCAAAATATTAAAGATACAACTGTTTTTCACTAGACTTCTAGAAAAAAAAAATCTTGTTTTCATACCAAAACTATTTTTTATTTCTTAATCTCTAATTATAGTTGAGAAAATAATTTTTCAAAATCTCTGATTTGTGAAAATGGTTCTTCTCTTGTGAGACAAAAACATGACATTTCAGCAAAATCACACTTCTTTCCAAGGAAATGGATTTTGTGGGCTTTTATTGTGTGAGTTCAAGATCTTCAGTATCAAGTCCTTTGAAACTATTCTTCTTTATCAAAATTTAAACGGGTATAAAAACTTTTCAGTGATTCATTCACTCAGGCTATCCAGGTGCAGTTGAATCTTTAAAACTTTATGGCTATGATCTTCCATCTGTAATTCTTTCCATGTTGCATTAAAGATCACCCTTGTCTGTTAGGATGTGTCACTCTTTCTTCAGCATCAAGACAGTGCTCTTGTAGCATCCTCCAGGGAAAAATAATCACCAAAACAGTCCTTCCAAACAACCTTTCAGGATGGGACCATGTGAAAGAATACTATAACTGGGATCTCCAGTAAGATATCAATCTATAGGATAGGTAGGGCAGAGGGGGAAGGAAAAAGAGAGAGATAATATAGTAATTTTATATACAGAGAGACATGGAAAGACAGGTTAAAATTAGCAGCAGAGTGTAAATGGACAGAAACATAAATTAAGGCACTCTGGTGAGGTCAAAGACTGTAAAGGAAAAAGGCGTAGGCTTTAGGCAACTATTTCTGAAGATGAAGGTCTTTTTTTCACTGCACACTAATGGCCACTGTACTTGGCCCCTGCTCAGGTCACGTTCCCATTAACCTGACTTTGAGCTGTTCTTTTTCCATATTCTCTTTGATTTACAGCACTTTAAGTAAACTGAGATTAGCTCCCTTGAAACCAAGAGAGCTTTATGCCGGCATAAATCTGATGTAGCTGAGAAGGCAGCTCAACTTCGAGGACATTAGGATTTGGCTTAAAATGACAGCATTAAAAAACCCCACAAAATTAAGTCCTTTATATCAAACCTTGTATGGAAAAGACAAATAATACCATTTCAGATCCTGCTTTCCAGACTCATTCTATGTGCCCATTGCTAAGCCCCACAGGTACTTATTTTTCCTTGCTGCTGAAAGACTGGTTTCCCCTCCTGTTCCTGTATGGTGGATGAAAGACTGGCAGTGGTGTAAAACAAAACCTTAATGCCTTTAATTCAATCAGAAAAAATCCCCTTGGTATGGGCACTGAAGAAGACAATATCTTCCCCACCAGTCCCAGTCCACAAGAGGCACAACAGTAGCTGTGCAGACTGAGGTGTTGGGAAATGTTACAGTCACCTTCAGAGCAGATAAGGTTTTGCTGGACAAAGATGTACGCTCAGAGGGCCAGGAACAAGGCTGTGTCTTGATGGCTTAACATTCCCATCACCTCCTGTCCTCATAGGGGAGAGTATTGTGGTCTGCATCTTGCACAACTGCTGCATCATCCTGAAGCCAGATGGGACTGATTACACTGACCCAGCTGCATTGACTGCTTTTGATTGCACTGACATTGAGGCCACAGGTTTCCCTAGGGCTGTCCCATATTGTTTTCCCAGCATTTTTTGTCCTCCAAAATTGTTGCTGAACCACAGCATGTATTTTACTGTCCATATGTTCTTCATTTTGGACAATATAAGATCACATAAAAACTCAAATAGGAGTCACGCACCTGCATGTGTATGTGGAAAGCTATATTATGCTCAAAAATAAAAATGAACATGTTATCTTCTCTTGCATAAGATCAACAACCCATCCATCTTTTCTGGTTGCTATTTCACCTAGCTATATTTATTCCCATCTCTAATAGTATGTGGAATTTCTTCTTTAAAGGCAAAGGCTTTTTAGTACATTCTGTCCTGTAGTCACAAATGGGGTAAGAGATTATGTAACTGTGGACCAACATCTTCTAAAAATTTTTATTTGGGTTCAATTAAGGCTTCCAGTGAACAGTAATATTCTGTCATAATGTCAAAAGCATGAACAAAATGGAAGAAAATAGTTCTGCCTCCATAAGTCATCTGAGAAGCCACTCACACACTTGCAGGAATACTTAAGTTTGGGGCCTGATGCTCATTTACCTCCAGAATGGTTAATAGCATTTCAGCACAGAAATGTCAGGCAGTCCTATGATAAATCCGGGCTGGGTCCTGTGAGTTTAAAATGCCAGGAGATAGAAATGGAAAAGTGTAAAATCCTGAAAATAATTTCAATCCAACCAGAATATACACCCTGTACAATGGGTGGCATTCATGCAACAACAAAAATGTTGATTTATTTACTCTACTGTAACAGCAAATGAAATGTAACTGCAGTTTTGCTTTGAAAAGTTATTGCCAGTAGTGCAAGAATATTTTTTTAATATGGAGGATTTAAGCTTATAACCCCTTATAACCATTTAGATTTAAGTTTCTAAAGCTGTAGTTTCTCCTGAGTGTTTAAAGGAGAAGTAAGAGAGGGAAGAAAGACAAAGAAAATTCATAGTAGCAGTGGTAAGTATATATCATGACATCCACAGGACACAGCAGTGGCTATTGTGCTGCCTGCCTAGAGTCAGGCTCTGGATTTGCCTGAAAACGTAGGGCTGCTGCAGGGTGCAGGTTGCCCTTGGTCCTCCAGCAAGTGTGCGTAATGTTGCTTGGTGCCTCTTCTGAACCACAGTCCTCACTGGCCCCACTCTTCCTCAGCTCCTCTTGGGAGGCTCTTGCTTATGGATTCCTCATGATGGGTAGTGTGTGTGTTTGTAGAGGACACGTGCTCTTCCAGGTCCACAGTGATAAGGACAGAACTGCAAAAGACAGGCTCAACAAACCATAAGTGTAGCTGTTTTGATGGCCTTGAGGGGAAAATTGCAGGAAAAATCTGCCTTAGCTGCTTGGACTTCTGAAACAATATTTTTGCTTATATAAAGCTTGGATAAATATATATTTCAGATAAACACTTCTGCATATTACAAGAGCTGGTGTACTGTGCATAGGGAAAATTGCTTTTGTTGGGCTATTTCTTCTGTGCAAGGCCATTTTGGGTCTTGTGCCCCCATTGCAACAAAATCTCCTTTTACGAAACTTGCTCAGACTATTCCTCCCTTGGACATACTCCCTGGAAC
>NW_010307524.1:282-16151 GCF_000700745.2 Antrostomus carolinensis | reverse complement strand
ACTGACTGGTTGGTAGTGATCATACTGCCATGTTTTGCTTATTAGCTTAACAGTCCAGGAAATCACTGCAAAACCCCCAACCCAGTGTACGAATCACTGCAATAGTCAGGCCTCTGCTTCACAGTTTTCTTTCTGGTTTGGGGTTTTTTTATTTTTTTTTTTTTTTTTTTTTTTTTTTGACAAAAAACCTGAAAAGGCTACAAGCTATTGTACCCCTTCCCCCTTTAATATCATATGCAGTTCTGGTTTTCTACATCAAAATAGTAAAACTAGAAGAGGGCAAAGTGACAACGTGTGACAAGGTGTCCTGATTTTCAGCTGCAACAGAGCTAGTTTTCTTCTTAGCAGCTAGAGTAGTACTATGTTTTGGTTTCACTATGGGATTTGTTATGAGAAGAATGTTTATAACATACTAATGTTCAAATTGTCACTGGATGACAAAGAACTTTCCAGCTTTCCTGTGTTTTCCTAGTCTGCAAGTGCCAAAGTTTAGGGGGTAGAATGTTAAAATTAGTAAAACAAATTAGCATTTGGATATGCCAATGAGATATTCCATATCATGTGACATCATGTACAGTATATTAATGAGGGTCTCTTGAGCTCTCACTCTTCTAGGATTGCAGTTTCAGTTTCAGGATTGTTGCTCCTCTGAGATCATTATCCAGGAATAGGCCGGGCTTGGTCGTTGGGTAGTGAGCAATTGCACTGTGCATCACATTTGTGTATTTTATTATTATTATTATTACCATTATTAGTGTCATTTTTATTTTAAGTTTTATTTTATTTAATTTATTAAATTGTTCTTATTCAACCTACAAGTCTCCTTACCCTTACCTCTCCAATTCTCTCCTCTGTTCCCTGGGGTAGGGGACAGTGAGCAAGTGGCTGTTTGGTGTTTGGCTGCTAGTCAAATCAAACTACCATACAAGGATATGGACAAAGATGTTGACAAAGAAATGGAGAAATGTCCTCAGGAGCACTGAATGAACCTGAAAAACAGAAATGGCACATATGCTATTAGCACACATGCTAAACATCTAAAAAGGCATAAACAGCTCAGAGAATATGCTTAGGAAAAGATTATTTACACTGTGTCAATAAACAAATGAGGGAAAAATCAAGTCAAAAGATTACTTGTCAGAGTGGAAGAATACTAGTAGCAATACTTATTCGTATATGTAAAGTCTTCATGGAAATCACTGAAGACATTGTGTAGCCCAGCAGTTTTTTTGTGATTGGTGAAATCCATGGAAATACACCCCACCAAGGGTTGTTAAAACAAACCTCCCACCTCTGGCTCTGAAATCCCTGAACTGCAGGTCACACAGATAGGGAGAAAAATCTAGATGAAATGTCATCTATCACAGACACTCAGACTAAGGAGGGAGAAGCCAGTGCTAACTTCCTTACAGATTTATATGTGATTTCTAACCTCTCTGGATGTCTCCATGGTAGACAGAAAGATCACTCTGACTGGCCTCAGTAATATTAACTGAGTTTAAAATTTCACAGAGAGAAGATAAAGCGATAGGGAACTAAACCACCTCATTTAAATAACAACAATAAGAAATAAAATTAGGAATCCATAGAAATTTTAAGGATTAACCTTTGCTTTTCTGGAAGGGGAAGAAGGGAAGAATATTTGGTATCTCTGCTAAAATTTGTACACAAAAAAGCTATAAACCATGTTAAATTTAGATGATCCTTGAGATTAGGAAACCGGAAGAGCTCATGGATACCCAGTGCCAAAATCCACAGAAATTCTAGTTCCTTAAATGCAAAGTTTTGGATATCTCAAAAAACCATTTTATTTCGTAAAATAGTAGCAAATTAGTCAAATCAATGAGCAATGAATAATGCAGAGGGTGAAATGTAAGAAATTTCACATTTGTAGCCAGAGGAATGGCAGAGAAGAAAAAATACCTTATATGTCACTCCTATTTCTACAGGAGAAGAAAAAAAGCCCAGTGAGTCACCATGGCACTCTGTTGCCTGCTACATTAATCGTTAGAGTAGGAAACATCACAAGGAACTGTGAAGAGCCAGAAGCAGCACAGGCGTTCTTGAAAAAGCTGGAAAGTGAATTGCATTACAAGTTGGACTCCAATAAAGATAAACTCACTGAACTTGAATACCTTAAGACTGCTACCCAGTAATGAAAAAGGCTAATTGGAAAAGGAAAAGGAATAAGGAATCTCGGGTTGGGGGAAAGAGAGGAAATAAGAAGACAAAAAGCAGCACAATATGCAACAGAAAAAAAAGAGAAAGTATTTCAGGTGAAAGATAGTTTCTACAGTCAGTGTAATTCATTGTAATATTAACATTATAGTGATATATTGAAACCTTGAAATATCTGTTCCTCTCAGGTGACTGTAAAAGGTTTCTAGCCAGCTACCTCAGATGCAGGTATTTTTGGTTTGTTTCTACAGTTAGGGAAGATAAATGCCATGTGGGGTGTTCAGCACCCTTAAAAATTAATAACCACTGGACTCTAGTCAGATTTTGCACCCCTAGGATTTATTTACTCTTTGAGTTTTATTCTTTACTCTATTTTTTCCTTTTTTTGGGAAAAAAACTTCAGAAAGATGGTCTGAATAATAGCATTGTGCTATGTATTAGTATTACTATGTAGGTGCCATACATTACTTTATGATCTAGAAGATCTGAGATAAAATCTTTAGTCTAAATGAGAGGACAGACTTGAATCTGGTTCTCCCATAATTAAAGTCTGTGCCTTAACTGTTAACATGTCTACAGACCTGCTCATTCCCTCTCCTATTTTAACTAGAAACATCAACTTGGTGATGAAAAAACACTGTCCAAAACATTTTCTGTTAAAGATGTTAAAAAAAAACTAGCTCAACCTCACAAAAAATTCCTTTTGGCAAAATAAAATGTCCCAAACAGATAAAGCTTCATTGAGAAATCCATTCTTACACCTATGATAGCATTTTTAGTCTTAGAATGGAAAAAACATATAAGAGGAAACACAACCAAGAGGAGATGGAAGTGCTTAAGGTTATAGGTTTCTGTGGACAGTTGAATGCAATTAAGTCTGCTGAGTCTAAGTGTGGAGGCCCACATGTACCCAGGAATGGATCAGACATCAGATGGCTGTTTCAGCAGCACCTCTGTCCTGTAATAAAAAGGGAGGCAATCACTTTGAATCCTAAATCTCACTAAAAGTTGCATGACTGCACTTGTTAGGTGCTGTGAAAGAAGCGATATTTGTCTCCTAGGGAGGAGAAACTGCTGCATTGCTAGTACAAGTGTTGGCCAGATCATGTGATCTCAGTGCTGCGCTTATACCTCGGAGGGACTTTGACAGAGCAAGTGTGTCCTGTTACGCACTGCCTCTGAAGAGACCATGTGTTTACCTGGGAGAACAACTGTTGTGCAGTTAGTAATATGTAGTCCTTAATAGCTATTTTGCTATTAATATGTACTTTTCTGGGAGTATGTAACATTTTTCCTTCCTCTTCATGACATCTCTCTTCTTCCCTCCAGACAGGGTGTAATTTCTCCTACTACTTAACCTCTTTTTGGAGAACAAAGGTATTTCATTGAAATACAATGCATTCCTGGGGAGGAATGAAGATTCAACTAATGGGGAATTGTATGTCATGCTCTTTTTGTGGGGACATTTCACTGGGATACTTCCAATCTCAGATTTAGAGGTGAAGAGAAAAAGCTACTTTAAGTCTCCAAATCAAATAAATAGTAATAGTGTTTCCTGCTGTCTTCCAAAGTAAATGTTTAGTACTTGAGGGAGAGGTAACCATAAAAGGTTCAGGACTTACCTCTCACTTCTTCTTGGGGCTGTTGTTACAGCAAAACAGTAATGATGTGAAGATAGCGTAATTTATGGCATGGAGGCCAGACAACGTAACAGCTGAGACAGAAGCAGGAATGTAAGCTATGGTAATAGTTGTTCAGTGGAAGGTTTTTAATTATATGTCTAAAACTGGGACATTGCGGCATGAACAAAAATTTTAGATCAGTGTAACTAACATGGAATTGTCATTAGAGTTTAAGTAACTCAGAGTTTGACCCACTGCCTTGTACCATTACTAGAAAGATCATGCTCACCCTTTTTTGATTTTATTTTAAAAATATAACATGTTGTCCCCTGTTTCAATAACTTTAAGCAAATTTGGAGGGTGGTAAGGTTTGGTATTTTCAGTTTTTGTTTTGCATCTGTTGTCTATATGCAAGACGATATCCCTAGGCAAACTTTGAGGAGAACAGAAGCTCCCTTATAATTTTATTTAGCTTCAGTTTTATAGAAGAATCCTTTTCTAGTCTCTCAGTTTCAGTGAAATTGAGCAAATGTGTGGTAATTAAGCACTTAAAAATAGAGCCTTGTTTGTTTATAGATGTTTTGGCTCTTAGGTTTGAAGAAGTACTAAGGAAAAAGTACATTAATTCCAGTTTTTTAATGAGAAGATGACTTTTCTTACAATGGGTCAAATGAGAAATTGAAAAACTTGTGATTTCCAAATGGAGTGTTACAAAGTATCTGTAGTAAGAGACCTCAGAGAAATGCTCTGACAATATGAATGTGGCTTCTGCTTCTGAGTGCCCAATTTTTGTTGACTCCTTGCAGCCATAACAAAAAGACAAAGTGAAAAGTCATAGTCACAATTTTCTTAAAAGGAGAGCACAGGGATGTTTGCAATATGTGAGCAATAATGGCAGATTAAAATAATTTGATTAGTTGTCAGTTTGTATCAGTGAAGACTTGTCTACACTTGAACTTTTTTTTTTTTTGTTAGCTAGCACTATTCTATGTTAAAATGCCTAGTGTTCTCAAAAAATATTTATTATGCCAATCCACTTTTTTCATGCAAAATTATAAACCCATGCTGGAAGTAGCTTTCAGTGAGAGGTGACGTTTTCCACAGCAGTGAAATTTATTTATAAAGGGTGGTTGAACATGTGCAAAATCCTCTGCTGCAAGCCCCTGTTACTGCCAGGTCATGCTGGCACGATCAAACTATGCTATTCAATGTTACTTTACAACCACAATTTATTCTGCATTAGTCCAAGTGCCTGAATCAGACCTCCTGCTTCAGCTTAAACCTGAGGTTGTGGATTTCAGCTTTCTAGGTAGTGTCTGAACAAAACTGACGTCAAGTCCATACTACAATTAAGGCACTTTATATGCATATAGATGTGTGGAAGAAAGCAATATGTTTTATGGAAGACTTCACTAAATTAATATCTGCTATAAGGAGATGGCCTATACACTTGTGAGAGATCCTACTGCTGAGGCATTGCATTTGGTTGACCCCATGCGCACCTCTATGGTTGCCACTTATGATGTGAGACAGACAGTTTGTCCCTGAGATCGAGGCTCTGACTGACTGGAGTTCTGCAGGCACAGGGGATCACAGCCAGGAGGTCTTGCCTAAGCTGTGAGGGCAACCATGCCTGAGAGGAGAGTCACCTGCAGGAGCTAGTGTAGGCAGGGAGATATTAGCAGCTTCGTGCTGTGCTATCAGGACTCTACCTTTGCAGGACGTGCTTCTTTGCTTCTTTTTATGTTCTTGTCTTTCTCTCCCCAACATTTGTTTCATAAAAGAGAGGCTGCAAGCAGGGAAGGGATGGGTAGGAAAGTAAGTCAACTCCATTGCTTGGTGTATGTGAGAAATAAATGTACTCTCTATTGCCCCAAAGTGAAAGGAAGCAAACTCTTTTTATCTGCATATTCTCTTACTTTTACTTGGCATATATCCAGGAGCAATACTAGAGATGTACAGGCTTCCCAGTTATTTTCTTTTTACTGCTACATCAATACCCCACATCAATGCCATTCACTGCTCCCTGTTCATTGTTCCCCCATATTTTGACATTTGTTCTTCTACTTCCTTTCTCTTCCTACCTCCAAAAGCCCCAACTTAGCCTCAGCCAAAATGGTGGTACTGTGTACATTACATATTAAGTTTTAAGGAAATACACTTTTCCCTGTCGCAGTAGTTACAGGGAGGAAAAAAAAAAAGAAGTTCTGAGCTTTAACCAACTTGAAGCATGATATGGTAAATCAGCCAAGTCACACAACACAAATGTTGCCAGTAGAGAAAGACATTTTGGTTACTGCAGAATTCTAGCTCTTTTGCAGCACCCATTATGTTAATCCGTGAGTGTTTTATTTTTAGAAAAACAAACTAAAGAATATACTTTAATTCGATGCACAGATTGCATGGCAATGCAGTTTACTTGGCACTTTCCATAGTGCCTGTGATTCTCTTTCACTCTCTTCCCAGCTCTGAAAACACCATTCTGACAAAAGAGATCACTACATAGGTTCTCAGCTGGACCAGTATCTCTTCGATATATGATGTTTTCATTGTTGGAGGACACACCTAACGTGTTTATTTTTCCAAAGCAGGGACAGCCTGCTGAAGAGTCCCTGCAGTGATTAGCCTCTTTTAGTGGCATTGCCTTTAGAAAAAAATTCTATAAGCACCCTAAGGGAGGAGGGGAAGAAGGGCATGAAGGAAAGAGGGAAAAAAAAAAAAAAAAGAAAGAGAAAGATTATGACACTGTAGTGTCATCACAAGCACAGCTGGATAAGATAATGAAAGGGTAAAGAGGTTCCCTGGAAAGTATGGTGAATACCATGATGGGGCACTGTAAAATAGCCTATATAAATCTCTCCTGTTAAATTTGTGTTTAAGGTTTTAAATAGCCATATGATTGTGCGTGTTTAATAATACTTTTTACTGGTCACAGTTGTGTGTTTAATCCTTTTCTACTGTTCCCAGAATTTAATTTGGCATCCTCATTTCTATTTATTAAAAACTCATTGAAAATGTCTTTGCATTCATAGGCTCCAGTCTTGAGCAATTCATTAAAATGCCCACCTTCACTAATTTATTAAACAATTCATTAAAATGCCTGCATTCACTGAACCTTCAGATGCTTTATTTTAATCTTCAAATGTGCACAGTGTTAAAATCCCCATAAAGAGTACACTCAAATCCCCACATGAAGCATGATAAAAGTTTTATAATATTGTACCTACCCCTTAATACATATGTTTATCACAAATAAATCTTATACAGAAAGTTGTGCACATTGTTCACAATTGGCCTTTAAACTTAGGAGTAGAATACATTCCTCATTTTACCCTTACCATTAAATGTAGCATCTCAGAGTAAACTCTTCAATGGCTCATCAGTCCAACCATCTGTATGCTCCCTTCCTTAATTTCACAAAAGTTGAACAAGTCTCATCAAAGAGCTGTCTTAAAAGGTTGAGTTCCCTTAACAGCCTCTTCCTTTCCACCTCAGATGTCCTTACTTCCTATTCTTTCAAGTTAGTGCATCATCAAAACCTGTTTGCATTCAACCCTACAAAACTGCTTACCAGGTTTTCTTACATGCTGCCTTAAAAACGCCAGTAGAGTGATGGGATGAAACCTGAGATACACACAGTTTGGCCTTCAGCCTTCTGAATTGCTTTGTCTTCATGTCAGCCTCCCAGAACATGCAATATACAAAATGCCAGATGCAAATGTAAGATAGGTACAGCACAACGGGTGAAGCAAGGGGGCTTTAAAGGCTTGACCAGAAAGGGAATGCTGATTTAAAAATGTCCCAGTACTGGGTGGATGTGAATGACTCCAAGTGAAAAAATGCTAGCCATGGGACAGCGTGGCATGCACCACGCATGGAACTGTCCTTGTGAGTCACTCAGTGGTGGTTTGGAAAAGCTGGACCATGTTTCAATTGTAAACATGTGCTTAGAATGGAGATGTCTCCTCCAGATGAGTGCCTGAATGATTTACAGCTGCTCTCTCAGTGCGACTCCCCTGTAATGTCTTCTTATACAAATATTAGTTTTTGCAAACATAGGCTAACATCTGGCTAACTCTAAATTTCTTTGCCTAGCAGTGATGGTAGTATAGCACTTCTTATGAAGAGCAATGCCTCTTATAGTAAGAAACACAAGTGTGAAGACTTGGCTTTCAATGTCCATATCTGCTTTCTTCTTCATTTGCTACCTACTGAAAGATGTTACAAAGGCTTCAAAATATCAAACCAAACAATACAATGACCAAAATATTTGGGGTAGAATGTTTGATTTTAAGGAATACAAAAGGGTATGTTCATAGGAGAAACAAAGTAGGCAGGATAAAAAAAAAAAAAAAAAAAATGGTCTTAGAAATGACCAGAGTAAATACAGATCTGTAGTATTTAAATGAACATCTGACTGTATTTCCCTGCTTGGTGGTGAAATAAGAACAGTTCTGCATTTTGGAGGAAAGAATCCTCCATGTTATCAAACAGACATAAGTTACGGATTTAATGAATATCCTTAGATTCAGACCAGAAGAGGATGACTCAAAGAGTGAAAACCAAAAAGTTGTATATATATGTTTTTTGGCAAAATATGCAAAATTATATGCTTACTTTGCATATTCATATTACTATCACTATGTCTGACAGCTGGAGAAATCATGCATTTAAGTGGTTAATAGTCATTATACTCATGCATCATCAAACAATATGTGCAGTGATCTATAATTATTTTTCATACTTGTTAAGTCCATAACTGTTTTACAAACCTTTCAAGAAATTATTCCTCATATGTATTTCCATACAGTATAAAATCTCAGTTGCAGTTTTTAAAACCCAGCAGCCTCTCAGTATTGGGAGAACGGTGTCATTTTCTGACTTCTCCAAGCTGTGAGTGTGAAGCAGCATCCTTTCTGGGAAGCCTGGGGACAAATTATTCCCTCTGGGTAGAGTTGAGCAATGCTTTTGAATAGTCAGTTCATCAAAAATGCAATTTGGATGATACTGAAATTATTTCTGACAAATCAAGCTATAATTTCAGCCAAAAAAAAAAAAAAAAATAGGGAGGGAGACAGGAAAGAGAAGCTGGAAAAGTTGAGAAACAAATGACAAATGATAAATTTTTATTTTGAAACTGATCAACAGGTTAGGAAAAAAAGATTGTAAAAAACCAAGATGAGCTAAAGAACTCCAAACAATTCAGTTCAACCTAATGCAATTTCTTGCTGGTGCTCAGTCAACAAAGAGAAAATTCAGATATTCATGTAGACCTGCTCCCAAGGTAGCAAGCAGAGTCTGGAGGCAGCCTGTCCCCTGGCAGAGCCAACCTGTCCCATGTGCTGAGTAGAAATAGTAGAGCTGTGGTAATACCTTTTAACATCACCTTAGTTGCCTCACTCCCTAAATTTTTCTAAGGGCTAGGATTACACCTGTGACTTGTTTTTGCAGAAGTAAGGACTAAACTTTTTGCATAAACTGCAGTGCTCCCACTCCTCTCTTCCCCAAAAGCTGTTCCAGAGCCTGTCAAAACCCATGCCTTCAGGGTTGGAGAATTAATCTTATCAGTGCTACCACCTCTGTGGACCTGGACATGAAGAGTCACACACTGGACATTATAATTCTACTCTGAAAATAATAAATAATTTCTTTATAGAGGCAAAAAGGATGTTGGTCTATTCAGAGAATCACAGAATGATGGGGATCGGAAGGGACCTCGAAAGATCATCCAGTCCAATCCCCCTGCCGGAGCAGGAACCTAAATGAAATTACACAGGAAGGCGTCCAGGCGGGTCTTGAATGTCTCCAGAGAAGGAGACTCCACAACCTCTCTGGGCAGCCTGTTCCAGTGTCTGTCACCCTCACTGTAAAGAAGTTTTTTCTCAAGTTTAAGCGGAACCTCCTGTGTTCCAGCTCACACCCATTGCTCCTTGTCCTATTGTTGGGCATCACTGAGAAGAGCCTGGCTCCATCCTCATGACATTTGCCCTTAACATATTTGTAAACATTAATTAGGTCTCTCCTCAGTCTCCTCTTCTCCAAGCTAAAGAGACCCAGCTCCCTCAGCCTTTCCTCAGCAGGGAGATGCTCCACTTTTATTAGTCCATAAAACAACTCACTGTGCAAATTTGGCTAGTGAGTAGTCATTTTGGCAAATACATGTTTTTGAAGATTGAGCTTTTTTTTCTACATAGTTACTGGTGTCTGTTCAGCAGCCTGAGACATGTTTGCACCATTGACGGTAGAAACTACTTTTAACTTTTACTCTACTGCTTCCTTTGGTAGATAGAAGCATGTAAATACACTCACTCTCCCAACTCTCCTCTTTGACAGATTTGACGGAAACTAGTTCTCACTTCCCCCTTCCTTATATGGGCAATGTCTTCTTCTTTATGCTAAAAAGAAATTCACATTTATAATATATCTTTGTGTTCATGAGGTGGCCTATTTGTGGAATGGATAATACCTCTTGTTCTGCAGATCAGCAACACTCCATGGTTTCACATTCATTTTCCCCCTCATAGGATATGAAGTATGGATGTCCCTCAAGGTATGGGATGTCCGGGGTTCAGGGTCTTCTCTTTCTGCACACAGATAATTTGAAAAACCATTGCATACATATATTGTCCTTCACAGCACCATGAAGAATTTCCTGGCAGCTAAATTCACTTTTGACAACATTTTGCAAATCAAACAAAATTTATGCCCAGTAGAGGATCTGATATCAAAAAATATCTTGCTGAGGACCACAAGCTATCAATGGTTCTTTCTTTCACTCCTGTACTGCAAGTTATCTTTTATCCTGTGTCTGTGTGGAAGCTTATTTGTGAACAACAGCTCATTCAGTTATTTATATAAAGTTCAAATTCACTTTAGAAAGTAGTTGATTTCAGAACTAAACAGAGCTAATGAGAACTATGAAGGTTTCTATTAAATTATATTTTTACGAATGTATCAGATCCTGAATTTGAATGTGAGGTTGCTTGTGTGTAGAGACATATTGCATACTAATTTTCCCCAGATATGCCTTTAGAGGGATAATAAATCTAGTCTTTCAATCCATCCAGAACCTTTACTTTAAGTGCCTGCAATTTTTCATCTTGATGGCAATGGGTATAATCCAAAGCCCAGTGAAGTCAACAGGAGTCTGTCAAGTGTTTTGGAATGCTGGCCAAGGATCTGTCTTGACATTTTTTTTAAGGCAAGCTATTCATATGATAACCAAGCACGTCCATAATCATTATTTTGTTCAAGTTCCTTACTGAAACCCAACTTCTGTTATGAGTATAATGGTTAGGTTTTGTTTAAGCAGGAGAATACAACCTATACGATGTGCCTTTGGAGTGAATTCAAGATGGCATTTTGTAGTCACAAATGTCACCATAATCTCTTGAGTATTTTGTGAGTGTATGAAATGGATGACAAGCAAAAAGTGAGAAATAACACCTCTTAGCTGTCCATCCTGCAGTCTCACAGGCTTTTTCTGCTGTGAAAATTATAGGCCTGAGTAAGGGATATTTACATTGCATATTCTAAAGATATGTTGAATCGACACAGAAAATTTATGGAAAATTTTCTTTAGAAAAATCTTCCTAGGGCATTACTGAAATACAGTGGTTCCTGTAACCAGTTTTCTGGATACTATATAACAAGGTTGGCTTTGTTTTAATATTGATTGTCATTTGCACAGAAATTCATTGTTTGTTAGTTGTCAGCTGCTCTAGGCAAAGAGTGCATGGTATTTCACAAACTCCTAAAGTGACATGCTGGATGAAGACTGCCGAACTGAGACAGGACAATCACTTAAAAACTATGGCAGAGCTTCACAGAGAAAAGACTTACTAGGTCACCTAGTCCATGTTCCTATCCCTCCAAGCAGGGAGTATTAGACATCATGCATTCCTATTTTAAGTGACCAAAACAAGAGATTTAAACAGCTTCTGCAGCTTCACAATCTTTCATTTATCAGTTTAATTTAATCCTGTTGTGCCTAGTTAATTCTTGCTATAGCATCCAGCATCATCTTGCTTCCCTGGCTACTTCTTTGTTTCAGCATATGCATTTGCCAAATTTTAAACTGCAGCTGATATTTATTTAGTAAGGAAAAAAAAATTGAGATTATGACGCCTTAGACTATCCACACTCTTGTTCTCGAACAACAGCTGTATTTTATCACTTACTCCCATGTTGTTCCCCTCTCTCTGCCCTTGCCATTGTCCTTTTCCTTGCTCTCAGACTTGCTTGTAGCTTGTGTTATGTTCAAGCACGGGAAAACTGTTCTCCATGACTTGATACCTTCAGATCAGGATGTGCCTAAAAATGTGTGCTATACAGATAATATGTTGCATAGTCTCCTCTGATTTTTAGATTTGATGCAGAAATCTCCATGTGAAGTTTTGTACACTGTTATGAACAAGGAAAGGCAGAATAACCCTGAATGCTCCTTCAGACTACAATGCTTCTGTGCCTCATGCATTTCTCCAGCACCTTACAAAATGAAATGGACTGGGTTCCTTAGCTGAACAGCAATACTTATTAAAAATACTAAAATTAACAAATGAGTACAATAGTTTGAGTTTGAGCTCTCAAATGGCCTTCAAGCACCTGATGTTGTTGCTACTTATGCTCTTCTGACACAAAAATACTCTGTTGCTTTTCTGAACTGCATGCTGAGCCTCACTCCCTCCACAAAAGAGAGGCCAGATGCTGTCATGTAACCATGTTCCGTTGTCCAATTTTATTTGTCATAAGTGATCACCATATAAAAGAGACATTAGCTAGGTTTGAAAATATTTTTCTTTGACATTGTAAGCACTAGAATTTTCAAACTGAGTTTTCAACAAGGGCTGATCATATCACAGCTTGCCTGGCTTCCTAACTTCCATCAGGATATTTTTGTTCCAGTTGGCACTGGGACTTGTTCTATCATAACTTAGCATGCGAGCATTTGGTTTTGTGCTGAAAGATGTTGATGCTCTAAGTTTAGCGAGGACAGCAGCAGCCGCCTCTGCTTCCCTGCCAGGAGACACATGCCCAGCAGGTGCCCAGGCCCTGAAACATATCTTGGGGTTAGAGAGATATCCAAACATCAGGGCAGGGAAATACTGGGGTGATTTAGCCATTTCAGTCAGAGATACTTTCTAGAGGGCCCCTTCCACACTTACATGGCTTATGTGATTTTTCCTGCCTAAAGAAAATGGTTTCCACATCCTTCTGTTACCTGAAAATGTATTCATTCCTTTCATCTCACAAGTAAACTTTGATACACATTACATATAATGATCCATCTGTAGTAGCATCTTGACCCTGTGGTACTATAAATTCAGATTTTTGTCTGGCATCTTCCAGTACTTTCAGTCACTGGTTTCCTTAACCAGACACTCATTATTGCCTTCTTTATTATCAGGGCCTGTTTGGTTTCAGTGGCTTCCAAGACATTTTGTAGTAGCTCTTAGTTCTGTTCTCCTCAGGTCAGCTGTATTTTTCTGGACTTTCTCCTTTCACTTACTGTACGGTTTTGGCAAACCTTTTGTATTTCTTAAGTTTTCTGAAGTTCTTTCTAAACATTACATCCTGCTGTCTCTCTAGTTTACAGCTGCAGGAATGGTGACTGATCATTGAGCTGGATTTACTTTTTATGTATATTTTCTTTTCCTCTTTTGTATTAATTTTGGAGGCAAAGAGTTAAATATTTTTTGCTGTTTCTGCATTGGCAAGGCCACATCTATTCAGCACTGATTCTGCAGATGACATTTTGCATATGGCATATACAATCATCCTCTTCATGAACTGAGCCTTTGTGTTTGGAAAGGTACAACAGAAGCCACCATGCCAGTCTGCTAATTAAGTCAAGGGCAAGTGTTTGTAATAGCTGACTTATGTGCTGTGTTGTGCTGTGTATTATTGTGCTCTGAGAATATTCTTTATTTAGACAGTCAAAATCAATAAGGGCTCCATTTCTTAAAAGATAAACTATACAGGAAAGCATTTTGGATAGTTGTAGGTAGATTAAAAAGCAGCAGGATACAAATGGAGTAGAAAAGATTATTTAGAACCTTATGTGTTTTTGCAGTTATCTAACTAATCAAATGAAGTAAAAATATGCTGTGCAGAAATTAGGTACTACTTTGCCAAGTGTTCAGCCTTTCACAGGATCCTTGACACAAAGGTCTTACATGACAGCATTTTTCTAGAATGTCAGGGCTCTTTCATGGTGGCAGCCAGTGTCTTTGCTTTAACTATGAAATAGCTTGTTCCTGCACCCATTTTTCTATGAGATATTCAATGTACTGCAACAGCAGCAGCATGAAGTAGCAATGAGCTGGTCATTATTAGGGTAGAAAGTTAAATTCTAGCATGACACTGCCTCCTCCTTGCTCCTTCTTTCTGCTCAAGTTTCTGCCATTCCTGTGTATGCAGAGAAGGACCCTTGCTCTCCAAGTAATTTTGAAAAACAAACAAACAAAAAAAAATAGAGAGGAATGTGACTACAGTAAGTATAATTTATCAGGTATGATAGGGAGAGAACTGACTGTTCAGTGTAGTTAAAGGCTACTGCCTTTTCTTAGTTATTCAATATCCTAGGATAACTGGATGTGTTTCATGAGTATCTCAAGGGTCTGGATTATCCTGTCTTTTAGAAGTCTTTTTTTCAGCTGTTTTCCAATGTTCCTTTCCTCTACCTCTGAGCAAAAAATAAAAATAGGTTAGAGAGATCTTTGCTTTCCATGAGGGTTGTAACTGGAACATGGTAGCATGCTTTTTACGCACTCCCAGCATTTTTTTAATTCTTTCCACAGGTCCAACGCTTTCTCCACTTTTCAGAATCCTTCGGACTGAAGCTACTCAATGGTAGATGTTTTTGTACTTTAGAGCTTAAAAATAGAAGAAGCTTTAATGAATCCAATATGCTGAGAGCAAACATTATGTTTCCTGATATCCTTACTAGGATAGTATACCATTTGTAAACAAACACACCCATTGCTTTGCAGAGTAGTTAACTTTCTGGTCAAAATATCATAACGTAGTTGTGAAAGTATATTTATTAACTTCCAAAGTCACTTTTGAAGGACTGGATTATTGCCAGTTTATGTCTATGCCCTATTCAAGTTAAAAAATAAGTCACATGAGTCACAACGACCATGTCACTTGTCATAAAGAATTGCCTGATAGAGTGTTGTTTCTGACAGCTGTCTGAGCCTGAAAATGCAAGGAGCACATGCTGTTGAGAAAGGTAAACATGAAAAGGAGACCAATAGGAGCTGCGTTTGTTGAATTAAGGGCTTTGGAAATAAGGTGCTGCTGGACATCACCATATGCTTGAAAGTCAGAGCTCAGAAGAAGTAAGTGTAATTGAAACATTTAAGAGCTGGAGTTAAACTGAATCCAGCTGTCTCTGTGGTGAAGTCTATTTTGAAATTAAGTTCTACAGATTTTCAGTATCACTCAGTTCCAAAAGTTCCAAATTGATGTTGATGTAATAAAAGTATTAAAACAAGATTTAAATTTCTTTAAGGCCTACTGTTCAATGAGAAATTTTGCTTGAAGAACAGAATGCATAGAAATGATTGCTGTATTTTTAGTTTAACAGCAAGGTGAGGATGAACAAATCCTTCTCAGTGTTATCTGGGATGTTTTCAAACCAACCATAGCAAATTGCATATTGGCCAAAGGTAGAAATATATCCTTTCTAGCAGATTACATGGAAAATCAGTTGCTTATTGCTCTTGTAATAAGATTTTTGTCCCTGTCCCTTGCTCAGAGGTGTGTTGAGAGCAGTACTGTCTTATATAAATGCTGAAGAAGTTATGGAACAGAGTCTGCTTTAATCTGCAATTATCCTGATGCAGTAGACCTGAGAGGAGTCACTATCATTTTCATATTTCTTCACAAAGGTATCTTAAAAAGAAGTAAAACCAACAAAAGGGGTTATTATGTTTCTGTGAAGCTCCCAATTCCTTTAATTAACTACTGTATAGATCAGAGTATATACAAATACGGTCAAATATGGTTAACCAAGGCTGTATACTTGTATTTGGTTTGCGTGGCAAGGTTTTGGTAGCAGGGTGG
>NW_010307524.1:0-244 GCF_000700745.2 Antrostomus carolinensis | reverse complement strand
CCCCGTGCCCAACCCAGCCAATGCCAGCGGGCTAGAAGACGGACCCGATGCTGTCCAAAGCCAAGCCAATCAGTAGCTCCTCTGTGATAACATAATTAAGAAAAAAAAAGGAAGAGAGGAAAAAAAAAAACTGCACACTTTACAGCTAGAGAGGAGTGAGAAGATGTAAGAGAAACAACTCTGCAGACACAATGTCAGAGAAAAAGAAGGGGTAGGAGGTGCTTCAGGCACTGGAGCAGAGATT
>NW_010307523.1:28983-33216 GCF_000700745.2 Antrostomus carolinensis | reverse complement strand
TATATATATATAAAAATAGAAAAATCATACAGTTCTGTGAAGTGGATGAATGTCCTTACACAAACTACAAATAAGAAAACTGAAGTACAAATTGTCATGGCTTTATAATGCCATATTGGTTGTAGAAAGCATCTCTGTATTAGGATGCATTGACATCCAGGGTGTGCAGATATTATGCAAACAAAAATATGCTTTTCCTTTTCTTTTTTTTATCTTTTTTTTTTTTCTTTTTACAGCTTCTTTGCTGCCATTTCTGCCAGAGTTGAAAGAGATCATCCTGTCCTGGAATGGTTGTGTTGGTGGGACTTTGAAAGCTCTCACTGTTCATCTTCATCATGTAAATCTGTTAAAAGTCCTTCGACTTAACAACTGCAGACTGACAGCTGAGGATGTCACCTCCTTAGGTACAGGATTTCATTTACATTTCCTTCCAGACAGCTTGGGTCTAATGTAATCCAACTCATCTCTTCCAACATCCCCCCCCTGCTGCTTCCACACTAGACAATGTAAACTCCTGCTATGAAGCAATAGAAAGAACCTGGGCTTGGGAGTGATCTTCCACATTTGAGTAGCTCTGCCCAGTTCATTCCTCAAGGCATGAAGGTTTCACATTCAGAAAGGAACTGAATTCAGTCCTATTTGCAGGAAAGCATGTTTTCAATTTAGATTAGTATTTTTTTGGCTAGCTTTCATATCTAATGGTAGGTAGAAGAACTGAAACAAACTGAGACAGTCATAATAAGGTCAGCTTAGGTCTTCATGCTTTAGGACAGATGCATTGCTCAGCACAAAGAAATGGGTGGTCTTTTGGAGGAAGCTTAAAACCAGAAGTAGTGCTGCCTTGGAGCTTTATAACTTAGTCTGGGAGAAGCTTATTCCTCTGTGTACTTCTTTGCTTGGAGTGCCTGCAGCCCTGCTTTCTGCAAAGTGTGAGATTTAAAGGTTTTAAAGGTGGTGTTATGCACTCAGGTTCTGACGCTGAGTCACTTACCTCTGAGCTTGGAGTTTACTCTGGGGTGGGTCTGTTATGTATCTAAAAGAAGGGCAAACTTAATCAAATAGGAATTCTAAAAAACCTACTGCTGATTTTGCAAGTTCTAAAAACTGGTCTAACTTATAAAGCTGGGTTTTATGTCATTCATATCCAGGCTTTTTCCAGGAAAGGTTCATAAATTATATTACAGAAATGATGGTAGCTCAAAAGTGGGTGATGCTATCTGTTGCAGAGGAAAAATGCATCTCTACAAAAGTTGGTGAAAATAATTGGCCTGTTTCTGATGAGGGTAAAATCTATGTTTCATTTTCTATCAGATTTTTAAAAAATTATTTCATTCTTTTTCAAACTCTTTTCTCATATTTTTTTTTTCTCTTGAGGTTTATTGGTTATATTTCCAATTGATTTATTCTGCCTGGTTCTTTGTAATGATTCTATGCTGTTTCCTTCCCCCTTCTGTCTTGGCCTCTGCTGAAACAGACACAAAACTGATCACAGGACTTGAATTTCCAGCGAAAATGTGATGCCCTTGGCAGGTGGAATAGCAACAGTGAGTTTGCATTGATTTTACCTGCACTTTTGAAAATATCAGGCCTATTTAGACCAATATTGCCTGTTTGACCCTGTCTACATCTATATGTGGAAATATGTCCACTTGTGGACTTGGTGCATTCTTTCAGACATCAATGCCTCAACTATAACCATAATACAAACCTCTCCTATGTGATTGTTCAGAGCTGTGACTGGGAGAGGTGGTAGGAAACCATTCCTGGAGTTATAGTCCTTTATTTATCTTCTGGGTGGAAAATACAACTGGATTGTTAGTCCTGATGTTAAACAGAAACAGGCTATGCTGCAGAGGCAAAACTGCAGTGCATGGCCCAGTAGTCAAGACTGAGGCAATCATTTAAAATAAATGCAAAAATAAAAATTAAGGCATGTCCTTTCCTCTCAAACTTGGATAGTCACTTACTGCAACAGAAAGACTTATTTTTCTATTATAAATCTTTTGTGAAGAATTAATTATGAAAACACACAGACGTTAAAGGGTTTTATTATTAAAATAAAATTCTCAAATATTAGGTTGATGATGAGACTTTGGATCAAAAATTTTTGTGTGACACTTGGAAATTGTATTTGCATATGAGCTGATTAATTGATCTTCCCTGGGCATGGATTTATGCAAATATACATCCACCTCCATCCTCTACAAAGAAAGTTAGGGAGCTGGATTTTGCAGTGGGATGTTAGTTTTACAAAGAAGCACTAACACAGTTCACATTTGCAGGTGTGTCAAGCCTGGAAAAGACTAAATTTTCCTAAATGTAAGCAAAATTGGTGCTGTCTGCCTTCAAAGCATGGGGAAGTTAGTTTGGGTCAAAACAATGCTCATCTAGATTCCTTATGAAGTGAATAAGAAATTCAGGTCAGAAATTAAACTTTTAAATTTCAGAAATAGCTGCGAGAGGACTTCTTTCATCTCCTCCAAAATGACCTGTGGATGCAGTACAGAGGACGTTGGAAATTTGCCAAATAAAATAGAGCAGAGCTATACAGGACAGTAAATTCAGACTTGTCACTTGTATTGATTTCCCTGTAGACTAGACTTTCTGGGTCCTGGCACAGGTCTACAATGATGGCCAAGAAGTCTGTGTGTGCTGTGACAATGTATTGCTCCTTAGACAAGGTGAGAATTTATACAACATTGCTGCAGGAGCAGCAATTAATGAGATGCACCAATTTTCCTGACAAGCCACTTAAAATATAATCATTTGAGAATTAAGTAGCTAACCTTCCTCTTTAATATATTCCAAACCTCTATTTCTGTCTTGCATTGAAACTGATACCTAGAATGAATTATCTTAGACTTCTGTTACAGGAGAGGCATTTGAAATTGTTCCTCAACTTGAAGAACTGGATTTATCATGGAACAGTAACATAGGTGGAAAACTATCACTCCTGACAAAAAAACTCCCCAAAGGATGCGAGTTAAAAATTCTGAAAATTACAGACTGTAACCTGACAGCAAAGGATGGAGAATCCCTTGGTATGTGTTTCCACATAGCTGGACTGGGACTGACTGCAAAAATGTAACTTGTTTGGCTCAGATTATGGCTATATTAAGCTCAGTATTAGTGCAAAGTTAATTTATTTCAGGCTCTGCATTATGACAGTATTTACCGCACAGTATTGGGATTTAATGCACTTTCTTCCAAAGAGGAAAATTATTCTCTCTAATCATTTGAGGTAAGGTTGAGAAGAACAGCTAGATCTAAACCACAGTCTGGCTGCCTCAGTACTCCAGGGTTACTGGATCCTTTGAGACCCTGAGCAAGTTGTGTGTGCCAGAATTTCCAACATTGATTGCTTAAAATTAAGCAGCTGAGTATGTAGTTAGCCATGGGATGGGAAAGAAGGCCTGAGGGATGGGAGTTTAGGCTGAGCTGGCAACCACTGAGCACCCCTCTCCTCTTTCCTCTCACCGTAGCTTAATCCTGTGTGGTCTTTTGATCTGATTCTGTGTTTTAAAGATACTTTCTCCTTAAAGAGAAGCCCCTGTGCTCTCATATCCATGGCAAGAGATGGCTCATATGCAACACTCAGTGCTGTATATTTTCATTAGAAATTTTTATTTCTCTTTGTATTCCTGCTTTTTATTCCCCTGTATTTTTCTTCCTGTCTGTGTATTTTTTTCACCTTTATTTTCAAACAGATCTTTCACTGCTTTTCTTGATTCCTATCCAATCTTTGTTTTGCTGTACTTTTTAGGTAGAACAGGAACTTAGTAAGTCTAAACCACACATATAGTAAACCCAGCCTACCTCTTCCTGTTTGTCATGGTGCAATACTTTTCTAGGTTCATCTGTATATATTCCAGACAATTACCAATTCTGGTTTTATTTTCTTTTTTTTCCCAGCTGAAATTCTAACTGTGGTCCCAAACCTCGAAGTATTAGATCTCTCTATCAACAAACACATCGGCTGCAGCATGAAGGTTATTGCTCAGAATCTGAAAAATGTGCCAGGCTTGAAAGAGTTAAACTTGCACATGTGTGGATTAAAGCAAGACAGCCTCCAGGGCTTAGGTTAGACTTTATGTTCAGAAAGACTTTCATTCTGAATAAATTGTACATCTGAAAACCATTTAAGAAAGGCAATGAGGTGGGATTTTGCCGATGGTTTGGCAGTATTAATGGGCATCGTTATTTGCTGTTTGAGGATTGATAAAAGACTACGGA